>NW_021620537.1:2248455-2361011 GCF_004785775.1 Grammomys surdaster
GTGTGCGTGTGCGTGTGCGTGTGCGTGTGCGTGTGCGTGTGCGTGTGTGTGTGTGTTCCCCAGAGGTTAGAAGACAGCATTGGTTGCCCTGGAGTTGGAGTTTAAAGCAGTTCTAGGCCAAACAGAGCTCAGGTCTTCCAAAGAGCAGCAAGTGCTCTTAACTGCTAGGTCATCTCTCTGGCCCCCAAGTTTAGTGGAGTTCTTTTAGAAAACCTCATGCAAAGGAAGCACCAAACTAGAGTTAGAATTTTCATTGTGAATCTTGCTATCACAATGGCTATGTTAAACTTCTCTCAGAATATTTTCTTTTGGCTTAAAATTTAAACCTAGAAATGATTTCTCCAGAACGGTTTATATTAAATTTGTCCCTAGGCTTAATAGGAAAAACAAGAACAATGAAAGCTAGGGACAAAACCATCAGTGGGAACCAACTCGGTACAAACTTTGAAAATGATCAAGTTTAAAGCTTAGTTGTCATGCATTTTAGAGACAATCCTAAACTGACTATCGGAAATCCTACACTGTATCACATTAGCACTGACGTTGGGCGGGGCCTCCTCCTTTCTGTACTATTTATTGAACCCAGAGCCTTGTACTAGGTAAGCGTTCCACCACTGAGCTACACTGCCAGCCCTTCTAGTGTTCTGACATCAATAGGCTTCTGGTTTCCCATTTTTCTCAAGACAAGATTAGGGTAAGAAAATTTCTAGAGTTTAGAAAAGATTAATGTGTGACCTCTTAATCTGTGTTGCGACAAGATTCATTCGTGTTTAGCCATTTTACCCACCCGAAATGCCAATTTCCTGTGGCTCAACCACTCTAGAGTAGGGATGGCCCATTAGCAATACTTGATCTATGAACATTCTCTCAGTTGGCTTCTTCGTGTTTTTCTCCTGGCTATAATTTCTCCATGGTCACAAGCAGACTCACCTGTGCATACTTCGAAGCTCTGTGGCTTCAATCTCTTTTTTTCTACCTTTAAGTTTAAAAGTCCCAGAAAAGCACTGAACATATCCTCTCCTCAGACAAGCATTCTAAGTAGCATGATTGGCTAGAACTGCCTCACTATCCTATCAGTGACTAAAGGGATATAATTCTGTGTATGTGAGTTCCTGAATTTAGTTTCTCTAAAGAGGCTTAGTATGCAGGACATGATATTGAATGCCTTTAATTCCAACACTTGAGGAGGCACAGGCAGGCAGATTTCTGTGAGTGTGAGGTTATCCTGGTATACATAGTGAGATCCTGTCTCAAAACAATTAATTAAAATAAAAGAATTTCATGCTGGTCATGGTGTTGTATGCCTGCACTCCTAGCACTCTGGGTTTTTGAGGTTAGTCTGAGATATAAAGTAGTATAGCCCTGTCTCAAACAAAACAAAGAGTTGCAGAGCTGGAAGGACAAACCTATAGCAAACCAATCGCTAACTGTCTATATTCTCCTCCATCTGCAGCAATTTAAAATATATTTCACGATAGAGGATGGGAGATGGCCTGGTGGATAAAGTGCTTGCTACACGCAAGATTTGAACCTGAAACTTCAGGACCTACATAGAAACTGAATTCGTAGCATGAGCACCCCTGATCCCAGCACACCCCTACAGAGAGATGGGAGGGAAAAACAGGAGAATTCTGAGAAGCTCACCAGCCAGTTTAACCTGGCCTAGACAATAGAGATATGAGATCGTGACTCAAGTCAGGTAGACTGGGAGGACTGATGCTTGAGGTTGTCAGGTTACACTCTGACCTCCATACGGCCGCTGTGATATCCATGAATCTCATTCATACACAGGAGTCCCATACACACCACACAAACACACACACACACACACACACACACACACACACAGACACGCCAAACACAAACACACATACACATTTCATTATTGGGAGGAGACACTATCGTTAGACTGAATTAAGCCACAAGGAAGATTTGGATTCAAAATTTTTGTGACTTAGAAGCCATGTTCCCCTTTTGAATCTATTTTTTTTCATTTGATAAATGTATTATAAATACATCAAAGGGCTATTATGGGACTATATGAAACTGTGTGTCTAAAACTACTTTGAAAGTTGTAAAGATCCGTAACTTGAGAGCGCTTTCATTCAATGAGCCTAGAGTACCCGCTGTGGGTTGCGAACTCTCCTAGGTGATAGGGACGCAGAAAGGACTACAGTGGAATATTTTTTTGCCCTCATATCTTCCAGGTCCTTGTTAACATCCAGTACATAAATAGGCTCAGCACATCTTAACTTGATAAATCTTTAAAATAGACCAAGTAGTTGAGAATTGGGTCAGAGGTTATGGTTAAAGAAACATGGGGAAAAGACTATATCTTATAGAAATGATAGTCAAAATTTGAGTGTAAAATGAGCCACTTGAAGAAAATCTTCTGTTTTGCCACTATCATTTCATGACATTGTTTTTTATTCTGTTCACCTCTTAAACAAACAGTTTCCTCTTCAGACAGGTAACAATGATGGCCCATCTGGCATCTTTCTTTAAACACGGTCCCGTGGCTTCTGAAGAAAATGCTTCTCGTTTCTCTATGCACAGTTAAACTGGAATGTAGCGGTTCTTACCACCTCCCTCCCTCCCCTGCAATTTCATCTCTTTTTCTCAGAGAAGTCACTTTTGAACTTTAATCATGTTAGTTTTTATTTTTATCTTTTCTAGGTATAATTCTTGTATTAAACTATGTTATTCTCCTCAAGGTTCTAGTTTGAGAAGGAACTGATAAAGCTGAGACCTAAGAAATTATTTTATGATTCTTTAGCCATTAAACCTAAAATGGTAAAACTTCATTTGTGTCAGTCTATCTGATGGTGATTTGAATTTCTACAAAGCATCTTGAACCACATTTTAAAATAAATCTTACAGATTTTAATTTTATAGATAATTAATAAACTATAATAGACATTTCGAGAAATACCTGTCAAAAGTATTTGCTTGCCTATGCAACATATTTACATAGCAATTACATGCATTCATAGACCAAACTGAGCCTATTGCATTACGTTTCTACCTACAGAAGAACTGTCTAAAATTTCCAAACCCAGTGCTGCTTAGTGATCATGATCTCCATGACTGTGATGGCACCTGTCATCTGTCATTTAGAGTTCTGTGCTAACTTCCTAACACACTTTTCTCAACAGGTTTTATTTGTTCATTTCTTTCCTCAGCACATATTTGTTGAAGGCCTATTCTATGCAAGGTGATGTCCTTGGGTGGGTGGGTAGGTAGAAAGTTAATCATGTAAATTCTTCACCCTCAAGGTTATTATAAAGGATAGAGAACTAAAGACAAGTGTAATACAGGATATACGGTGAATTTTGAGAATATAATTTTTCTCCATCTCCTTGTCCATTTGGGATTGTTTTGCCTACTCCATTGAACTGAAAGGTGTAGCTGGTTTTTGCTACTTTGTGTGTTCTTTTTTTTCCACCCTTTATCCTTCCCCCTCTTTTCTCGCCCTATCATTAGATAGGCGAGAAAGAAGGAGAGATGAGAGAGACCTATGAATATAAGTATGTCTTCTTATTTCTTCTTAAGCACCACTACTAACAAACTACAACCAACTACCCTGAATGGCCACCAACCACTCACCCCACCTCTCCAGGTCCTAGCATTTATATACCTGTGGGATTGCGTAAGGGTATTCTGCGTCATGGTTGGGCAGTTGCCTAGAACCCCAAGACTCTTCGTGAGAACCAGCAGGAGTTCGGTGCGCCCCAAGAACCCAGGATCCTGAAAAGCAGTCTAGTCTCCATAGAATTACATTGTTCAGTCACGTAGGCCAGACAGCCCCTCCCAAAGTGCACAAGTAGAGGGTGTGACTAGAGGCCTCAGGCCCTAGGGATTTACATACTAATGAAGGCCAGAGGGCGGAGCAAATTAAGCATGTCTCCCCAGATCCTCCCCCCATCCTCCCCCTTTCTCCCTCCCTATTTAACTTGGGACTGCCCTGAGTTTTATGGCAGTACTTCCAGATTCATCCACCATCCGCCATGACAATAAACCCTTTTGGAACCAAGGACTTCCTCGTGTTGTTGGGGCCTGTTGCAGCCAAAGCCTCCAGGCTGCTAGAACATTAGACATTCCTCCTGCATGTGGGACCCGCTGCAGTGTTGAAACCCACTGGGACTCCACAGCTGTGGCCAATATTTTTCCCCACATATACCCTCTGAAAAGTAATCACAGAAATGATCTGCTGCTGACAAAATCATGCCTCTGCTAGAGCATGAGGCAAATCATAGTCAGCTGCTTTGGACAGCCCAAAGCAGCCCCACATCCCCACGCCTAGGGTTAAAATGAAAGAACATTCTCATCCTATTTCTGTGATTTTTAAAGAAACCAAAATTCCAGAATTGTCACTAGAGAAAGGGTTAATAATATTGGTTCAGCAAAGGTAGAAGGCATTGATGTGGATGCCAGGAAGTGCATGCTGACAGGAGCCTGATATAGCTGTCTCCTTAGAGGTCTGCCAGAGCCTGACATATTCAGAGGTGGATGCTCACAGCTAATCATTGAACTGATCATGGGGTTCCCAATGGAGGAGTGAGAGAGAAGACTGAAGGAGCTGAAAGGGTTTGCAACTCCATGGGGAGAGCAACAATACCAACCAACCAGAGCTCCCAGGGTCTAAACCACCAGCCTGGGAGCACATAGAGAGGGACCCATGGCCCCAGCTGTATATGTAGGGGAGGATGGCATTGTGGGGCATAGGTGGGAGAGGAAGTCCTTGGTCCAGTGAAGGCTGGATGCCCCAGTGTAGGGGAATTTGTGGGTGGGGAGGTGGGGGTGGGTGGGTGGGTGGGGGCGCATCCTCATAGAAGCAGGAGGAGGGGGGATGAGACAGGGGGTTCTTGGGTGCAGGGCAAATGGGGAAAGGTGATCACATCAGAAGTATAAATAAAATATCCAATAAAAAATAATATTGGCTCAGAAACTACCATACAATTGTTTCAGAGGAGTTGAGGAACTCCTCAAGAATCTTTTTTAAAGGAGGTTTTATTATTTGTCCTACCAAAAGCTCATAATTAAAGGCTTGATTGCCAATCTATAGTACTGTTGGGAGGTGGTGACACCTGAAGAGGTGGGATCCTAAAGTGGACATCTGTAGGTCGATGGAATTATATGTGTGAAGAAGGATTAGGAAACCTGTTGTCCCTTGCTTGATCCCTGGCCACGAGGAGAGTGGGTTGCTCTCACCATGTTCCCTCTCCCTCTCCCTCTCCCTCTCCCTCTCCCTCTCCCTCTCCTTCTCCTCCCTCTCTCCCTATCTCTCTCCCTATCTCTCTCCCTCTCCGTTTCTGTCTCTCCCCCCACCAGTCCATGAGGAGAGTGGACTTGCTCTCACCGTGATATGTTGTTTTCATCACAGATTTCATCTTAGGCTCATCTGTTTGTGAACTACATCAGTACTGTGAGCCAATGTAAGTTCTTTTTATAAATCCACTATCTTTTGTGCTACCTGAAGATCATGTAGAGTCACATAACTCATGCAAGAAGCACAACCCACCTGTCAACTCATTTCCTCATATCCCACACCTTATTTTTATCCTTAGAAATTTTGACTGGGGTAAGATGACATTTTGAAGTAGTTTCAGTTGCCATTTTCCTGGAGGCTAAGGATGTTGAACATTTTAAAAGTTATTTCCTCCACTATTCCTACAAGGACACTTGATCTACTCTGTTCCTAGCAGCTTTATTCGTAATAGCCAGAAACTGGCTACCTACATGCCCCTCAATTGAAGAATGGATGAAGAGAATGTGGTACATCTACACAATGGAATACTATTCAGCTATTAAAAAGGACATCATGACATTTGGAGGCAAATGGATGGAGCTAGAATGTCATCTTGGGTGAGGCAACCCAGATCCAGAAAGGCATATACAGTACAGGCTTACTTATAAACATGCATAAGCCATAAAATACAAGATAACTGTACTACAATCCACAGACCCAAAAAAACTAAGTAATAAGGAGAGCCCAAGGGAGGATGTGTGACTCTCAGAAGAAAAACCAAAACAATCAACAGAGGTGGATGGAGAGAGGGAACTGGGTAGGTGAGGGGATGAGGAAAGGAATGAGAGTAGTGATCAGCATAGTGAGGGGGCCTGGAGAGGACTGGGAGAGAGAATGGAAATTGGTGGGGGGGAGGCATCTCCGGGACCTGCTGGAGACCTGGGATGGGGAAGACTATGGGGAGTCTATGGGGGTGACCCTAGCTGCTGAAATTCCTACCAGCAGGGCATATAGAAATTGAAGTGGCCACCTCCTGTAGCCAGGCATCAGGCAGAACTTCCAGTGGAGGGAGAATGACATCAACCCATCCACAAAACCTTCAACCCAAAATCTGTCCTGCTCACAAAAATGTGCAGCGATAAAAGCAGAGCAGAGATTGAGGGAAAGACCAACCAATGAAACCCATCCGATTGAGATAGCCAACCCCTGACACTATTAATGATATTCTACTATACTTGCAGACAGGAACCATCTCCTATGAGGCTTCATCCAGCAGCTGATGGAAACTGATGCAGAGACCCACAGCCAAACGTCAAGCGGAACTCAGGAGTCTTGAGGATGAGTGCGGGAGAGAATTGAGTGAGCCAGAGGGGTCAAGGACATCACATGAAGACCTACAGAGTCAGCTCCCCTGAGTAGGGGGAGTAGCAGGGGGTGAGGGATTTGTAAGAGCAGGACTGAGAGAACAGTAGGAAGGTGGGTTGCAGTACGGATGTAAAGTGAATAAAATTAAATGTAGAAAAAAACATTAAAATTATCCAGTCATTTGTTTTTCTTACCATAGACCTTGCTCACAGATCCAGGTCTTTGTCTCCCAGATACTCTAGGATTGAATGTATATGCCACCATGTCCAGCACATGTTCCAATTTTAATTTAACACTTAGTTTTTAATTTAACACTTCTTAGTGTTCAGGTTTGTTGTTTTAGCTCTTTTTATATTCCAGCTGCTAGGTCCTGTCAGATGTATAAGTGGTAAAGACATTTTTATTTTCCATTGAGCATTCTGTCCTTAAAGTAGTAGTCTTTTAAATGCTAGTGTTAATTTGAAGTTACAGAAGCTTTTTAACTTCATGAGGTCCCGTTTGTCAATAGTTGCTTTTAATAACGGTGTAACTTTGGTCCTGTTCCAAAAGTCCTTTCCTGGCCTATGACTTGAAGTCTATCTCCTGCTTTCACTTCTAACATAGTCAAGCTTTAAGGTCTTGTGTTGAGGTCCTCCATCCATTTGTGGTAGAATTTTGTGCATGATTAAAACTGAAGATCAGCCGGGCTGTGGTGGCGCACGCCTTTAATCCCAGCATTTGGGAAGCAGAGGCAGGCGGATTTCTGAGTTCAGGCCAGCCTGGTGTACAGAGTGAGTTCCAGGACAGCCAGGGCTACATACAGAAACCCTGTCTCGAAAAACCAAACCAAACCAAACAAACAAACAAACAAAACTGAAGATCAGTCTTTGTTCTACCATATGTTTCCATCCAGTTTGGCTAGCACCATTTGCAGGAGATGCTGTCTTTTCTCCAGTCCATGTTTTTGTCTTGCCAAAAGCAGATTGCTGTATGAGTGTGGGTTCTTACATGAGACCTCGATTCTATTGTGTTGATTAGTGTGTTTCTATTCAAAATCATGCTGGCTTTATCACTACACTTCTGCAACATAACTTGAAATCAGGGCTGATGATATCTCCCAGTAATGTTTTTATTATTCAGGACAGCTTTGGCTATCTTGAGTTTTGTGTTTCTATACAAAGTTTGAATAATTTTTTTTCTGTGAAAAATTAGTTTGAATTTTAATGAGGATTGCATTGAAACTGTAGACTGCTTTTGGTAGGATGGATATTTTCACAATACTGATCCTTCCTATCCACGGTTATAGGTCTGTATTTTTATCTTTTTTCTTCAGTGTCTTAAAAGGTTTTTGTTTGTTTGTTTGTTTTTGTTTTTGCACATGTCTTTCAAGTCTTTAAATTTATTACAGATATTTCTTTGGCCATTTTTAATGAATTAGTTTTCCTGATTTCTGTCTTAGTATGTTTTGTTTTTAGTATATAGGAAGGCTTCTGATTTATTTTATTATTTTATTTAGGCTTCTGATTATTTTTAGTGCTAACTTAGTATTCTACAGAATACAAAATAGGCAGGAATTTTCTGGTGTAGTCTTTATGGTTTTTTATGTATAAATCACATCATTTTCAAATAAGTACACTTGGACATCTTCTTTTCCTATTTGTGTTCCCTTCATCTCTGTCTCTCATCTTATTTTTTTAGATAAGACTATAAGCACTGTGTTAAACAGAAATGGAGAGAATAAATATTCTTATATTGTTCCCGATTCAGCAGAAATGCTGAGTTTTTCTCTATTTAGCATGTTGACTGTGGGCTTGTTTTATACTGCCTTTATTATGTTAGATATGTTGCCTATATCTTTAGATTCTTTAGGACTTTTATCATGACAGGCTGTTGGATTAGGAGAAATTTGACTAAGATAGACCCAATATTTCTCCTTTCGGATTGAGCTGCATTCCAGACTCACCCTTGTTGTAATCACCCCTCTTCTCCAGGCCTCTCCTTACTCCTCCAGGCCTTGATCTCTTTGTCTCCCAACCCCTGAGTTTTCTACAATGGGTACCTTGCCCCTTTGTCTCAAGTAGGTGCACCATCCATATGGTTTCCAGAAGTCAGACAGGTTGAGAAGTTATGGACAAGTCATGGCTGCTGGAGGAGGGAGGATGGTTGTCTCTGGGGTTGTAGCCTCTGTAGGGCTCCAGTGGATGGATCCGTGCATATGCATGCACACACAAGCATCATTAAGTAGTATACTCAATGGTTTAAAAAGGAGAGGCATGAAGTTAGGAGGAGTGGAGGGGAGGGTGGATTTCATCAAAACACGCTGTGCATGCATGAGATTCTCAAACAACTAAAAACATATGTAGGTGAGAAAGAAACAAAAAAGTCAACTATATGCATAGATAATACAGGATTGAGAGACCGCAGCAGGAATCCATGTGGAAAACAAACAGGAAAATGACAAAGGTAAACTCTTACTGTTAGCAATTATAGCACTTTGCAGTATACATTCTCAAAGACAGAGACCGACAGAATGTAGGAAAAGCATAGGCCAAGTATGGCTGTCTACAGGATTCATTTTACATCAAAGGATAAAAACTATGGAAAAGGAAAGTGTAAAAACAAACATAGTCCACACAAATTGTAACCAAAAGAGAAGGAGGTGGCTGTCCACTGAGACAAAATAGACTTTAAATTGATGTTGGGAAGCTACATCTCTGCAGCCATCTAAGCCTGGAAAGAAACAGCCTCTTTATCAAAGGAGCTCCGTTAAATTTATGAGATGAAAAAAAAAAAAAAAAAAGAAAACTACGGCCATGCCAGAGCCGTGGGGGTTTTGCTCATCTTTGAATGGTGGCTGAACTCCAGGAGCAGAGAAATCACTTGCACGCTTGAGCCAGGGGCCTCAAGGTTGTGCTTCCTATTTCCTGACTCCAGCAAATGGCTGGAGGACATCAGGCGTCAAGCCCAAATTGCATTTGAGCTGGGAAAGCCTGGGCTTCAGTGGGGAAAGTGACAGCTGACAGGTCATATCGAGAGGCTGAAGAGATGGCTCAGCAGCTCTGGGCTTTGGTTGCTCTTCCAGAGGGCGCACACTTGATCCCCAGCACCCAGTAGACAGTTCACAACCATCTGTAACTCCAGTCCCAGAGTATCTGACACCCTTTCCCGGCCTTTGCAGGTACTGCATGCACATGGTACACAGACACAAGCAGAAAAACACCCATACGCATAAAATAAAAGGTTTCTAAAAAGTCTTGTAGGAGAATAATAGACAGAGTCTCAACAAGAGTCAACTGAGTGGATTCCATAAACGCTCCAATTAGACCAGGAGATACCCAGTCCAAGATTGAGTGACTAGACTCATTGATCCTTCCCAGTATGCTCAGACAGCATCAATGGTTTCATAACAAATTCCTAAGTGATTTTAGATGTTTTGCACTAGTACTAGTGATAGGGTTTCATCCATTCATTTATTTTAAATTTCATCTGCACTTATTTTATCCTGAATTTATCCCTGTGCAATAAGTTTAGTTTCTTCAGTTTCTTCTGGGATACAGTTTTCTTCTCTATAACCTCCTCTTCTGGCTTTGGGATAATTTGTTCTTTTTCAGTGAAGATCACCTCAATGTGACAGGGGACCTCACTTACGGACTAATCTGGCCATGAGCTTTGTAAGTTCGTGGGTGCATCATAGGGACTTTGTTCCCTGGAGATGTTCAATGTCAGAGAATCTACATTTAAACCCTTAACTTCAGGATTACTCTCTGCATTTTTAAGCATGTGCAACAAACATTCAGCATTCTTTTTGGGCCAGTGGCTCTTTGCCAAGCCCCACTGTTTGGCCGGGGTGCACCTACAGACTCCTTCATTAAACCTCTAGAACGACACACGTGGCTTCTTTAAAGTCACATCCATCTCACACTACATAGTTTTCCGGATATACACACCCTTAGTGGCCTGAGAAGTTTTCTTGGGTGTTCTTAACGTGAACACGAAGATTTGAACCTCTTGATTTACATGATTTGGTAGGGGTTACTGGGTCAATGGAGTAACAAACCACCTTCACAGGTCACCTCAGGCACTTATGGGAAGAGGACAGAAGTAATAGGGTTCTAAAAGAAAACACAGAAAAGCACAAAACTGACCGTTGTTTATATTTGGCAATATCCTTTTCTTTTTAAAATTAGTGTAGAAGTGTACAAAATAGCAAATTTTATCAAGATGTTTTCTAGCATACATATCAGGTACTTCAGTCGTACTCACCATTCCTAATCCTCTCGTCCGGTTGAGCACTGCTACTCCAGTCCTTCCACTTATCAGATACTCCCGTCCACTTCCATGTATTTTGTTTGTTTACGTTTTCTAATTGAGATTCCACATAAGCTAGAAAATGTGCTATTTATTTTTCTGTGTCTGACTTATTTTGCTTAACAGGATGACCTCTGATTCTATCCCTTTTCCTGAAAAGGACAAAATATCATTCTCCCTTATGCGTATGTACATTTTTTTATCCATTTATTTACCAAGGCTCACTTGCCTGGTTCCACAATTTGGCTATTATGTATAGTGCTGCAGTAAACGTGTGTTAGCCAACACTATTACACGCAGCTTTATAGAGTCCTTTGGACGTACACTCAGGAATGTTATGATTGTTAGGTCATTTGCTTATTTAGTACAACTATTTTTGTATTTTGAGCAACCTATATTCTGATTTTCCATAGTGGCTACACAATTTACATTCTCACCAAGAGTATAAAAGGTCAATCTTCTCCCTGTAATGTAAATTCTCCTACCAGAATGTGTTCTTTTCTTGGTGCAGTCATTATGACTGGGGTAAGATGGAAACTCAAATCTTGGATAAGGATGTTCAATGCTTGTTCAAACATCTATTTTTATTTGTATTTGTCTTTTGAGAACTGTGTCAACTTGATACATTAATCCAATTACTAGTTGAATAATTTGGGATATTTGATGTTTGGGGTCCTTTAAATGTTCTAGATATTAATTTCTTGTTTCAGGTGTGTTTGGCAACGATTTTTTTTTCTCATTCTGCAGGCTGAGTCTTCATTTGGCCAGTTATGTCCTTTGCTATACAGAAGTGTTTAGTCTGGCATCTATCTGCCAACACTTGTTCTTATTTCCTGATTACTGAAATCTCATCCACAAAGCCACAACCTATGCTCAGGATGAGACACGTTTCCTCCACTTTCCCATTAGTTGTCTCAACACTTCAGGACTTGTGTTAACCTTGATCCATTTTGAATCTACTTTAGCACAGGATGAAATATGGGGGGCTTGGGTTGAGTATTCCACATGCAAATACCTTTTTAATAGTTATTTTTATTTTACGTGCATCGGTGTTTTGCCTGCATGTGTATCTGTGTGATGGTGGTAGGTAGATCTTGGAGTTACAGTTGCAAGCTGCCGTGTTGGTGCTAGACACTGAGCCCAAATCCACTAGAAGAGCACTAAGTGCTCTTAACCACTGAACCATCTTTTCAGCCCTACAAACACTTTTTAAAGCAACATTTGTTGTAGAGATTGTCTTTTCTTCAACATAAATCTTGGCCACCTTTGTCAAAAATCAGAGGGCTGTAGCTGGGAGCTTCTTTCTGAGCGTTACATTCTATTCTGTTCTTCTCCTTGTCTGTTTTTGTGCCAGGAGCACACTGTTTCATTACTATAGCTTTGTAGTATAATTTGAAACTGGCATTGTTAGACTCCTTATACCACCTTTCTGTTTAAGATTGCCTTGGCAACTTTTGGGACGTTTTTGTGCTTCCATAAAGATTTCTAAGTGTTTTTTCTCTAGTTATATGAAAAATGTTATTGATATTTGGGTGCTTTGAAGATGCTTGGCCCAGGAAGTAGCACTATTTGGAGGTGTGGCCTTGTTGGAGGAAGTGTGTCACTGCGGGGTTAGGTTTTGAGAACCTCTTCCTAGCTGCCTGGAAGACAGTATCTTCTACTACGACGACTTCAACTACCACTTCTATGTCTGGGACACCACGAATGCAGTCTTTACCCTGCATGTCTTCAATGCATTTCAGGTAATCTCTAGCGATGTTGGATAGAGAACGTGGAGAGGAGGGAAAAGCAGAAGAAAGACACAATGATATACTGAAGAATACACTTGCCACTTACAGCAGTAACTGCTAGTTTGTCCACAACCCATCATCACCAGAGACCACAGCAGTGTCACAGCCAATGCAGCAGGAACAAATACTGAGAAAGCCCTGTCTACCACACTTCGAGTCTCTCCCACGAATGTCTTATCTTTCTTCTATTAACACTGCCTTGGGCCAAGGATGTTCTTTAAGAACTGCATGCAGATAAGATATCAAATCTTTAACACTTTGAATGGGCTTTAGTTTTTATAAGACTTTATAGCTACTGGCTTCAAATACCTTTCAAAGAAAAACAAATGATCTGACTGCATGCATCATTATGGCTGGGGGATTTAAATTCTTTTGGCACTAAAGTGAAAGGGAAGGCAAAAATTGAGATCAACTTTTGGCATGGTACCTGGGGGAAGTTAATCATGTACTAATGAAAAATGATTCATTTAGAGATGTTAGACTACATCATGAATCAGTAGGAGAAAAAAACATTTGAAGGTTAATGGGTTTAGAAATATGATTCAAAAGTGAAAAATAGAAGTGACGTAAAAACCTTAATAGGTTATAAAAAAATTATTCAATTTATTATTCTATTACTATGGTCACATCATGTCCAACCAAGGGGTTGAAGCTGAGAAATCCTGCTAATTGGTGGTGTTTAAGCAAATAGAACTGAATTTTAACATTGTGTAGTTATACATAAATGGCACCTACATAGTGAGTTTTAGCATATTACAGACCCGATATAAATAACATCTTTACCAACAACTGACTTAAAAATTCATATTTTTGTCATCATGATAAACCTCTTTATCTTAACCCCTTTTTATTATTAAATATAGTGAAATTAAAAGTTGAGTACAAGTTGACATCAGAGATCATAAGACAGTTTATTGTCATAATGATTTTATTAACTCTTCAGTATTAGACATTGTGTTTTCTGTAGATCAAGTCAAGATGACATGAATGTTTAGGTAAATAGTCACTCCAAATACAGACTTTGTGTTAGCATGGGGGAGATGTTGATAACATAGATAAGCAAGTAAGCTATATTTCTGAAGAATTTATAGTAAGACCAATATAACACAGAACAAAACCAAAGGCATATTTCTGTGTGAAATCCTTTAAAATGTCCCTACTGACAATGGAATAGTATCTACAATACTACAGGTTTAGTAAAAACTCAATTTATAAGACTGATCATTTTCATTTTTTGTTTAAAAATAGCTCTTAGTTTTCCACTCATAGCACATAAAAAAATAATAACTGTCTTTAGCAAGTGAACTCATGAGGAAAATCTTGAATCTCTTGTCTGCAGCCCCAATTTCAAGTCAAGTAACTAGGTGTTCACATGGCTTGTAGCTAAGTTGAAGCTGTCCAAACTGCTTTGGAGGTCTTTAGCAGACTGTTTTTTAGCACAGTCTGAAACATGGTCCCAGATACATCTTAATGAGATCTTATAAGCCTCATTCTAGTGATGAAAGACAGTATTTGAATCCTCTATGTATTTCTCTGAAGAAGGGCTTTGGGAGGTTCTCCTATGATGCGTAACATAGCAACACAGCTGAGTTTGGATTTCAAACTGCTTGCATACATGTATGTAGTTAGATACCTTAAAAATAAAATTTCATTTGGTGAGCAGCTTATAGTTAAACTGTTAAAGCAATACACAGATCATGTGAATTATCAGCATATAAAAATAAATATGCAAATGACTATAATACACTTTTCCAAAATAGCGTCTTTAATAGGGCACCTTTCATAAAAACCTTTATGAAGTGATGTACTTTAGGTTGTTTTATATTTTAGAAGTGCTTATAACTAGTGGTTCTTATTTTTAAATAGAAAAATGTCTTTCTAGCCACACCCAAATTCATGAGATGTGTGCACACAAAGAATGGGCACTTATAACCTGGTTTATTGTAAATTGAAAATACCAATTAACCAAGTTTTTATAAGCATGTGATACTTATCAGTAGCCTCTGATGATATTGAATGTTCTGGGATACAAAGTCTGATGGTATTTTTTTTTTCACTCAAGAAGCTGTAAGTCTATACAGAAGCTCAACAGTCAAAACGATTTGCTTCTAGAAGGTGTAACTTATTAATGCAACTGCACTGAAATGTAGTAGTCACAAAATATCATAAAATGAGTGAATAAACTATAAAAGTAAGATTTTGAATTTGGTAGAGAATTTAAGTATTTGAGAAAAATTCTATCAAGGGCAAGTTTGGGAAGTGGGAGTATTTAAATATACGGCTAAAACTGTCCTCCCTAAAGACTAACTGTACTCGCTGTCCTCCTCTCCCTTAAATGTCAAACTAAGAAGAACTTTTTATTATGCTCCAAAATTATATGGTTTGGGAATTTGGACAGGGCATAGGAAGGATTGCTCGTCTCTTTCCTTGATGTCTATAGCCTCAGGTTGGATAATTTAAACAACCCAGAGCCAGAAATGATGAGAACAGAGATCCATTAATGACAGGTTTAAAGGCTTGGCTCAGCTATCACTACTGACCACAGCATGATCTGTGCATGGTCCCTCCTCGAGGCTTCATGTTCTTACAGAATGGTTCCTGGCCTCTAAGAAGGTTACAGCTAAGAGAACGTATTCCAAGTCCTTAGAACAGTTCTGAACTCCCACAATTAATTTATTCTAGGTCCTAGAGAATCCCGTAGCTACTGATTTGGACTTGCAGAGCTTGAAAAAGTTGAATGCTTTGCTGATAGCAAAATCCACTGAACTATAATAGTGGGTCCTCTTAATTGTCCATCAAAATCTACCTTGCCTTTTTGAGGAGGAGCTATAGATAGGCCCATGGCATGGCTCAGAGACATTCCTCAGCCTCATGTGTAACTAGATATGATCAGGTGACTACCTTCTCACAATGAAATGTGACTGGGAATGTCTATTTCTGAGTCTCAGCCTCAAGACACGGAACATTATTATTACCCTCATGATTTTCTTCTCAGAAAGTAGGTCATGGAATTCCCTGTCCTGCTTTCAAATATGCAACTGCAAAGGATGGTGTAATTACTAGCGGAGCAACAAGGACGAGAAAAATAAAGTCCCTTACTGGCCTTCCAGGTCAGAGTCAGCCTGACCACTCCCGCTGTTCTGTGTAGTCCAATGCACAAATATCACAAGGGTTTCATTATAATAACAAAATTCTTTTTTTAAATATTTTTTTATGAATGTGAGTACACTGTAGCTGTCTTCAGACACACCAGAAGAGGGAATTGGATCTCATTACAGATGGTCATGAGAAACCATGTGGATGCTAGGAATTGAACTCAGGACCTTGGGAAGGAAGAGAAGTCAGTGCTCTTAACTGCTGAGCCATCTCTCCAGCCCAATGAAAAATTGTTTAAATAGGTTATTTATGAAGAAAAGCATTTAATTAAAAAAAATTAAGCTCACAGTTCTTGAGGCTTGAAGTCCAAATGGCTTCTCCTCTGTAATGAGAGCCACTCCTTGGCTGCACTGACTTAAGGTGGATAGTGACGGCAGCAGAGGGTGTCAGAGTAAGTGGTCACTTGTTGTGATGCCTAGTCTTGGTTGTCAGCTTGACCATAACTGGATTAACAAAACCCCAAGTAGCTGAGTACACCTGTGAAGGATGTTTCTTATTCAAATTATTTGCAGTGGGAAGACCCGCCCGAAATCCAGATCTTTTGAGGTAGTGTAGCAGTTTGGATGAAAACGGCCCTGTTGGGTTATACATTTGCATGCTTAGTATCCAGTTGGTGAAGTGTGGCCTTGTTGGAAGGGTGTTGCTGTGGTGTGGGTTAGAGGTTTCAAAAGTCTACTCCAGGCTCTTATCTGCCTTGGATCAGGATGTAGTTCTTACTTACTTCTCCACCACAATACCTTCATACTGCCATGCTCTCTGCCATGATGAAGGTATCGGCCAGCCCTCAATTAAATGCCTTCTTTTCTAAGATTTGCCTTGTGAAGTCTCTCCACAGCACTAGAGCAGTGACTAAGGCAGGTGGGAAGATCCATCTTAAATCTTGGCCACGTCTTCTAGTGGCAGCCTAAAGAAAGGAAAAGGACCTATATGCCCTTGCTCTAACTGGCAAGTTTATTCCCTCACTAGAGTAAAAGCCCGTCCTTCAGGATTCTAATGTACACTGAAGGCCAGCTGAGGCATCTAGCCTCCAGATGAAAAAAGGAGTGGATTCTTGGACTTTCTGTTGTAGACAGCCATTGTTGAACTAGCTAGGCCATAGCCTATAAGTAAGCCAATCTAATAATGTCCTTCATATATATCATATGTGTAATATATATTATATGTGTACATTCTCATACACACACTATTAGGTCTGTTTCTCTAGAGCATGTATAATACATATGTGAAGCCTGGAAGCAAAGGATGGTGAGTGGGGCTAGGCTTGCTTCTTTCAAAGCAACCTCGAGAGAGAACCACGGTGTTACATGACAATTGCCTTTACTCTCACGGAGTGTCTCCCTGCCAGTAGGCTGATTCTTGAAAGGTTCCACAGCAGTTCCCAGTAATGCCCCCTTGGCAGGCTGCAAACGCAGGAAGCTTTGAGAGGACATGAGACACATCCAAACTGTAACGGGAGCAGAGGAGCACATCCTTGTGTTCTTTCAGCCAGTGTTTTGGAGTCTATTATAACAGTTTCCTTATACACATTACCATAGTAGGCAGGTGCTGAGGAACCGACTGGGGGGAGTAAGCATCCCAAGGTGCTCTTTGTCCTCAGCACTCTGGGTGTTTTACATGGCCAGTAGTTTTTGTGCCATTTACCAGCATTGCCGTTTTACACTTGCTGTTGCTCTAAAGTAAGCACTGGTAAGTGGGCATGTTTCATTTAAGTGTTCTGCTCGTGTTCCTTTTTCATTTTGACAAGGACAAGTCAAATTTTTCATGTGTTAACTTCTCATGGGAAAAGCCCATGGCACTTGCTATGGTTTGAATACGGTATGGCCCCACTTAACACTCATGTTGGAATTTGGTTCCCACTACAACAGATGATTTGTATATTAAGAGAATGACTGCTGGGTGCGATGACACATACCTATAACTCTAACTCCACTTTGGAGACTGAAGCAGGATTGAGTTTGAAGCCAAAATGGGCTGCGTCTCAATAAATTAATACCTCAATAGGGAGTAGGAGGGACTAGGGCCTTTCTCATGGGACTTGGTTAATTCTCATGGAACTGGATCAGATAGCCCTACAGCAGGTTATCCTAACTGAGGGTGTGCTGGATAGTTTTATGCCACCCTGACAACACACTAAAGTCATCTGAGAGAAGGGACCCTTAATTGAAAAAAAATACCGGTCTTAGTTGGGGTTTCTATTGATGTAACAAAAAACACCATGACCCAAAAGCAAGTTGGGAATGAGTTTAGTAAACTTATAGTTCTACATTGCTTCTAGAAAGGAAGTCAGGACAGGAACTCAAGCAGGGAAGGAAGCTCCAGGCAGGAACTGATACAGAGACCATGGAGAAGTGTTGCTTACTAGTTTGCTTCTCCTTGCTTGCTCAGCCTACTTTCTTAAAGAACTCAGAACCACCAGTCCAGGGATGGCACCACCCGTAACGGGCTGAACCCTCCACCTCCGATCTCTAATTAGGAAAATGCCTTACAGCTGGACCTTAGGGAATCATTTTTCTCATTAAGACTCCTTCCTCTCTGATGACTACAGCTTATGTCCAGTTGACTTAAAACCATGCAAGAGAACTTCCATTCAGATTCAACTGTAAGCAAGCCTGTAGGACATTCTCTTAAGTAGTGATTAATGGGGTAAGGCCTAGTGCGTTGTGGGTGGTACCATCCTTGGGCTGGTGGTCTTGAGTTCTATAAGCAGCTGAGCAGGCTATGATAAGTCAATAAGTAGCACCCATCCATGGTCTCTGTATCAGATCCTGTCTCTAGATTCCTGCTTTTTTTGAGACCCTGTCCTGACTTCCCTCAATGATGGACTACAATGTGGAAATGTAAGTTGAATAAACTCTTTCCCCTCTAACTTGTTCTTTGGTCACAATGCTTCATCTCAACAATATAAACCCTAAGACAGAGGGTATCTTTTATGTTTTGTCTTTTTTATATAGAAATGTTTGACCTTCTGCTTTCTTCTTGGAGTTAAACTTTATACCTTACCCAGTTTGTTTGTTTTTGTTTTTTGAGACAGGGTTTCTCTGTGTAGCCCTGGCTGTCCTGGAACTCACTTGGTAGACCAGGCTGGCCTCGAACTCAGAAATCTGCCTGCCTCTGCCTCCCAAGTGCTGGGATTAAAGGCGTGCGCCACCACTGCCCAGCCTTTACCCAGTTTCAATCACTTCTTTATAGCTACAGAAAATGACTAAGACAGTGTAGAAAGTCAGAAGCTCTGGAAGCACAGAGATATTGTATTATTCACACAGAGTATTGCAAATCCAGTCACCAGAGGCAGCCCTACAGGTTAGCTATTCTCTAACTGTAGTTTGGGGACTGCAAAAGATATGCAAGGTCCAACCCACTTTTATAAGAGTATTAGGATGGCAATTATCTTTTTCACCCTGGTGACGTTTTTTTTTTTTCAGGGGGTGAGAGGGGGATAAGACCATTACATTAAAGGTTAGTTAGATGTAAGCCTGTATATTCTTGTGTTTTCATACTTCTTTGGGGGGGGGGCTCAGTGGTTAGGAGCACTGACTGTTCTTCCAGAGGTCTTGAGTTCAATTCCCAGCAACCACATGGTGGCTCACAACCATCTGTAATGGAATCCCCAATGTCCTCTTCTTGTGTGTCTCAAGACAGTGACAGTGTACTCACATATATAGAATAGATAAATCTAAAAAACATCCTTCTTTAGTTTTAACTTCTACAGTAGTAAACTTCAGAAGATGTAACTCATCGGGTCTTTGATAATATCTTAAGAATACAAGACGTGTATTCTTTTCAGGTGATAAAACAAAACACAGACTAGATGGTGTACCAAGACAGAACTTTTAGTTTCTCACAGTTCTGATGCCAGGAAGTCCTAGAGCATTCTGCCCTCACAGCCGTGTTTCAATGAGGACTGTTTTCCAGTTGAAGACTCCTGGATTCTTATTGTACCCTCACACTGTGCACAGGGACACAGGGGCTCTCTCGAGTGTCTTCTACAAGGAAACTAATCTCATCCATGAAGTGGTACTGTTTGAATGTGAAACTCCTCCCATAGGCTGACCCGTTTGCACTGTTTAGGGAGGTAGAACATTATGGATGGGGAAGATGTGGGACCATAAGGCTAGGGCTACTAGTGGTTGCTACCCATTTCCAAGGCAATCTTACTTCATGGCAGAAGTCCCCAGCATCAAGGAAAAAGCCACAGCTGCTATAAGACCATGAGCTCAAACCAATCCTTCCTTGTTTTTTTGTCAGGTATTTGGTCACAGTGTTGACAAAAGTAATCTAGGCTCTCTTCTCATGACCTAAGCACTGACCAAAGGGCCTATCTCCTAACATCACATCTGATGTTAGATTCTGGGATATTAAAGTTAGGGTGGACATTCAGTTCCCAAGAATGAGGATTATATTTAAAACTTTACGTATAAATTATGGCTTCCAGTTGTGTGCTTTTTTAGATTCCTGAGTGTGTGAGCAAATAGGTCTCTGCACATATAGCTTCAGTTTTGTGGCTTTTCTTGGGCTCTTTTCCTTCTTGTTTATTTTGTCCATTTGCAGCATGTTAGTTATTGTCTTATCTTTTATCATTACTCTCTAGAAGCCGGTTTGTTTTCTAATGACAAGGGGTAGATCTGAATGGGAAGGGAGGTAAAGAGAAGCTGGGAAGAGTCTGGGTCGGGGAGGAGGTGGGGAACAATAGTCTGGATGTCATTACATGGTAAAAAACAAAAAAAATCTATTTTCAAATAAAATTTATTTTTAATAACAGGAAAAATAAACTGTAAAAACAAAAATTTAATTTCTTTGTGCTTTAAACACCCTTTTACTACTTTAGACTTCAGTGACCATGTATCAAGGAAGAATATGGAATTCTCTGATATCTCTCTCAGGAGAACTTTTTATATAGTTGGAAGAAATTTCCAAATAATTTTATTTGAGATAACCACCAAGATATCAGGATCAAACTATAGCAGGAAAAGGAGTGAGATTCACTTCTTTCTGGAGGGTAGGAAAAGAGGTGGACTCAGCGTGGACGAGAAAGGCATCAGAGCTCACAGTGTGACCTTTGTATAAAGTTAGTGAGCTCTGGGGATGCTGGAGAAGCCGGTTGAGGGTGACTGGCCATGGACCGGGTTCCTAGTCCACAGCGATGTAGGCACTATGGAGAAACATAGGCAGTCGGAATCCATGGGGAACGCCGGAGAGTACAGTAGAACAATGAGCTCCCACCTTTAGTGGCTCTGACACCGAACATCCAAGGCAAGAGGATTTCATTCTCTTGCTAACATTGTTACACACTCAGAAATATAGAGAAAAACAGTTACTACTTGTGAAATACTATATTGGGCTATATAAAACATGTATGCTTTTCTAGTGATTAAAGCCCAGTAGAAGAGCTATATTATATACATGGTAAGTGCCTATAAAATGTGAAAACAGAGTACTGTGGCAAAGCTCCATCAGGCATAAGATGTAATTATTATTTATAATCTGTCTGTGTGCTTGGGCCAGGATCGTTTGAGAACAAGTAGCAGACAGTGAAGGAGTCTTTAGAAGCAAAGGCTACAGCAGGTAAACTGTATTGCTGTGCTTCCGTGCTTGTGCCCTCTAGTCAGAACTGTGGTTACTCTCTTAATGGTGGTTATCCTCTTGACAATCTAGTTAGGCCAGTATGGGAACACACACACACACACACACACACACACACACACACACACACAAACACACACACATATGTGCGCAAGGTCATGTTCAAAGATTAAAGAACTTTCAAAGAATCCCCAAACAAACAAAATACATCGATGGGACTTCCTTGAAGACTGGCAGACACACGACCAAGCTCCGTGCTTCCCCTCCCTTCCTGACCACATAGATTCTGTCACCTCTGCTTCTGCTTGCACATCGTTTTAAACTCCTATTTGTTGCTGTTGCTTGTTTGAGGCAAGGTCTCCCTATATAGCCCTTGAACTCACAGTGCTCTGCCTGCCTCTGCCTGGTGTGTGCTGGGATTTTTAAAGGCATATACCACTAAGCCAGGCCCTCCTACCTATCAATAAAATGGGTATTTTTAAAAAAGCATGTTCACTGCTGTGTTGTGAGCCTATAAAATCCAACTTTTGAGGTGGAAAACTGAATTGACCTACTTTTCTTCCTCAAACTTAATTCTCCTGCTTCCAAACTGTTTTCTCACCATGTTCCAGCATGTTTTTTAAAATGGGAAATTCCTGCTGCTGCTAGGATAAACCTTAATGTGGCATGGAATCCATTACTCATCTGCATTCGGCTCCTTGGTTGTGTTCCTCTCTGTTTGGGGCTTATGTACCCTGTCCCTTGCTATTCAGCATACAAAGATTTGTCTGCTCTGTTGGTCTGGGTTCAAACTGAAGATGACAAGGAACAGAGCCACGAGGGCATACAGAACACAAACCTGTACCTCAGCCCAGTTTGTCCTGACTGAGGTACTTAGTCTATGAGCTCGCATATTGCCCATCTCTTTGCTGTAGCTGGATTGTCTATGAGCTCACATACTGCCCATCTCTCTGCTGTGGCTGGATTGTCTATGAGCTCGAATACTGCCCATCTCTTTGTTGTAGCTGGATTGGCCTTTCAGTAGTTGAAAACTTGGTTCTGTTGTCTCTCCTTGGAGTTTATCATTTCTTCTTTTACCCACGTTTATCCTAGCTGAAGTGCTAAGAATCTAGAAACAGACTGCTTGACCTTTGTGTAAAGTAACCTGAGCAAAAAGGCACTGTGGCACAGGGCTGTCATCCTAGAACGCAGGAGGCTGAGGCAAGAAGACTACAATTTAGCAAGGCTGTCTCCTGTTAAAAGTAAAGGGGGGCTGGCGGTGTACCTCAGTGGTACAGCACTTGCCTAATACTGGCAAGGCCCTGGGCCAATCCTAGCAACCACAAAAAGAGAAATAAGCCTAAATTTAATGTGTCATTAGTACATCTGTTTCACAAAACAGCAAGCTCCATGAAGACAGAGATTAGACATGCTTTAGAACCACAGGGCAGAACATACCACCCCATCCCTTTCTCCCCAGTCGAGCATCTCCAGAGTCCCATGCAGATTGCATTGTGTGGACCTGAAAGCTCTCTCAGTACTCCAGTCAGTTTACCAGAAGATCTAAATTCAGCTCAGTCATCATGGCTTCCAAGACGCCTTCTCAGTGGGAAAGACTTCCAGTGTAGGGGATGATGGCTGAACTGATATCCTCAAACCTATCTGCCACTGTCACTACAGCTGACTTACCTCTTCTGTGTCCTTGACCTCATGCTTTTTCAGTTATCCTCAGAGAGTATACAATCGCATGGCTTCTGTAAGGCTGTTCTTAAGGTGATATTCTTTTAAATTTTTTTGTGTATGTGTGTGCGCACACAATTGTGCAGTTGCATACACATGTGTGTGAAGGACTGAGGTTAAAGGTTAATCTTTCTCCAGCTACCATCCTCGTGTTTTCTTTTTTTTTTTTCTTTTGGTTTTTCCATATAGAGTTTTGTTGTAGCCCTGGCTGTCCTGGAACTCACTCTGTAGATCAGGCTGGCATCGAACTCAGAAATCCACCTGCCTCTGCCTTCCAAGTGCTGGGATTAAAGGCGTAAGCCACCACTGCCCGGCTTCTCCTTGTTTTTTGAAACACCTGAAACTTAGCCAACTTGAGCCAACTCAAGCTTGACTGGCCAGTGAGCCCCAGAGATCTGCCTGTTTCCTCTGGCACCCCCAACCCAGCATTCCCACTATCAGTGTGAACCACTGCGCCTGGCTTTTTTACCTGGGATCTGAGGGTATACAGGTTTCTCATGCCTGCAGAGCAAATGCCCTCGTGACTGAGCTATATCCCTGGCTGGCCAGGGAGCTCTCCCTTTGTCTTCATGAGCTGTAGCATTCTTACTGTCATTACCGTTTACTTTCTGGACACTGGACAGACAGCTTATCTGAATAGCTGTCTGTTTCAATGGGACTGAAAAGGCACAAAGTTAATTCTACCACAATTTCCCCTAATAAGTTCTCTTACGGAAAGGGCATCAAAAAGCGGAAGACAGAGATAACAGGATCCATACAGTCAGTAATTGAAAGTCTCTGTGTGTGTTCATCTCTATCTAAAGATCTTTAAAATACCTGTGAAAAAGTTAAAAGATGCTGTATAATGAGTGACACAAACTAGGTCTTTTAATGACTAAGAGAGATTTATATTCCCTGCTTGTTTGCTCTTGTTAAATATAAACTAGACTAGAATGAAGCGGGCTGTACTTAGGCTTCTCTGAGAACGTTTGTAAGCAGGGCGGAAACACACCTGAGCACAGCACTTCTGAATCAAAGTGATAAGCATTCGCATTACAACTGTTTAAGCATGCACCACTCTGATAACTATGATTCACTTTTGATTACCTCTCCCCACTCCACCCACCCACCCCCAAACACACACACACACAGACTGACAGACTGTGAGCTGGGTGGTAGCTTTTAGCCTAAGTTAATTTGCTTTTCAAACAGTGATCCTGCAGGTTTTTTGCCTCTCCTTTGGGTTGTACTAGTTTCCCCAGCACAACTAATTTCAGAAATATCTCTTATAATTTAAAAACCTGCCCACTTGTTTACACTTACAGGTGATCTGTAAGATTAAAGTCATTATACTGATTTTAACATTAGGACTATGAAAGACTGAAGTCTTTTCCTATGGTACCTGAGGGTCATAATGTTCTTTGAATTCAGTTTATGAGGATTCTATTTTAAAGCACAGTGCAGATTAAAACCAGTTCAGGTGGCAAATGGAATGCTGGTTCTGAGACTTAGTTCTTTTCCTGCGTCACTTAGTAATAGTACTATTTTCTTCCCAATTAGCTAAACGGGGTTTATTATTTTGTACTTACTGTAAGAGCTAGGCTACATGCTTGTCTCCTAGGTTCAAAAGTCCATGCTGCTGAAACGTGAACATTTTCTCTTTAGATCTAAATTTGTTTTTCTAAAGAAATCTCATTGTATGTGTTTCTATTTGTCTAACATCTATGTAACCCTTGCTAGCCTAGAACTCATTATGTAGACCAGGCTGGCCACAAACCACAGAGTTCTGCCAGCTTCTGCCTCCCAATTGCTGGATTAAAGAAGTGTACCATCCAAACTGGCATTGCACGAATAATTCTTAACCTAATAGTTAACTACTTGTTATGTATATATGGAGTTTCTCATCTCTTTCCTGGAGAAAGGTAAAATATATAAAGAAATATCAGTAGGAACCTAGTGACCCACTTTAAATGATAAGTTTTGTTACATATACCTTACAATAAAAACCATACTGGCATTATCTCCCCCTACCACTTTATATCTACCATTTAAAATTGCAATATAGTGTCTTGGGCACAATACTGCTTCCTCAGAGGACTCCCCCCTCACTTGTCATAGACTCTTTCTTAATCCTACTCATGACTCCAGGGTCTAACTCTCTCTGCCTATTAGTTACTAGGGAAGGTAATTATATATCCTGGCTTCTCCAGATGTTGTTAGTTTCTTGTTGCTTCCTTGGTTAATAAGCCTCCATGTTACTAGCAAGAGTTAAAAACGTTACTCGCACTACAGTAAATATGAAGACAAAGTAATGTGTCTCAGATTTACAGATCTGCCATTCTCGGAGCTAAGGTTAATAACAAGCCAATTCCAACTCGAGCGAAGTATTTCAAATTCTGCAGTATGACGAAACTGGATGTATGTTTATAAATAAGTACTTAACTTAAGTTATAATCAGTATCTAGAGTGAAAAAGTATTCCTAAGACAAGGTTTGGTGAAGTAACAGTGTTTTGCCATTAAATGCATTTTAAAGTTGATTATGTATTAATTAAAGCCATTTGTTGCTTTTCTCATTTTTAACGCAGGTAATTCATTAAACATATAAATAAAACTTTTGAAGTATAGACCGGAAAAATTTTGTCAATATATTGTAAGTTGGAATCACAGAACTCCAGATTCTCAATGATTTCTGACTTCAATGAGACTCTCCAGGCAAATCTGCAGGAGTCTGCATGCTTATCACAGGAAAGGTAAAGTACTTCTCAGACTTGCAGCTACCTACCTGGAGGCTGCCACTCCTCATACTCACATAAATAGCCCCCACCACTTTCTCCACATCGCTTTTAACCAGCTAAATGCACGAACTTAATCTTCAGAATCGCAAGTGAAGCGTATGCAGAGAATTAATGAATTAGACAAAAGCTTCGGCTTAGAGTCTCTGTTGATACTTGTGATACATAGTTTTATTTGTAGAGGCCTAGTTTTTCACAAGTTACATTATGTTACTAAGTAGACTATGCTACTAAGTAGTTAGTTCTCATTTATACCTCCCCAAGTAAAGTAGGCTTTGGTTCCTTCCCGACGTTGATTCTGCCACATCTCTTTTCATTAAACTGAGTTAAAAAAAAAAATCAACAAGTGAGCTAGTTCAACTTTGAGCTCAGTAGTTTTCCAGCCCCAACCTGTACACAGCTCAGGGAAGCGCTCGAGGAAAAGGCAAGTGGGGACCGCACTGGAAAGTGGTTGGAGCTCTGACCACTCCCACTTCTCCAAAGTGCCTCTTCCGCGCCGGTTTGGCTCGCGGTGCACCTTACTGGTGGCGACGTCGCGCGAGCAAAAGGCAAGAGGGTTGACACGCTTCGGCAGGTGGGGGAGGGAGGAAGGGACGGCACCGGGCGGGAGGGCGGACTCGGCTCCCCCACAGAGGGCGGGCCGAAGGTAGGCCCAACCTGCGGCCGGAGGCCAGACCTAGCGTTCGCGCAGAGCCGTTAAGCGCGGCCGGAGGTGGGTGTGGCCTGCTCGCCCTTCCCGCCTCCCGGCGACGCGAGCCCGGGCCTTTCGCCTCAGTGTCACCCCGGCCCGCCCAGAGTCCGCTCCGCCCCGCACGCCTGGCCCCGGGGTCCCGGCCAACCCCATCTTGCCAAGAGCCCGCCCAGCTGGAGGCGGTGGCCGCGGCCGTCACGTGCGCCGGCAGCCGCCAAGTGCGGCCGCTTTTGCGACGCGGTGACAGCCAAATGGTGCGACAGGAGGAGTTGCCGCCGCGGCCGCTGCGCCCCGCACCGAGAGCTCCGAGGCGGCTCCCGGCGTCGCCCTGAGGGAGCGGCTGAGGGAACAGAGTCCGGCGGGCGGCGGCGGGCGGCGAGGGGAGCCGCGCCGAGGGCCCTCGCTCCCCGCCGCTCTCCATGAGCCGGGCCGCCTGAGCCGCGCCTGCAGCCGGGCCGCGCCTCCATGACTCCCTAGCTGCTGCTTTCTCTCGGGTCCTCACCCCCCGCCCGGCTCCCGTCCCGCCTTCTCCCTCGGCCGTGCCGCTGGCCGCCTTCAGGTGCGGAGTCCGGAGCGGAGCGCCATGGCGTCCAACCCCGACCGGGGGGAGATTCTCCTCACCGAGCTGCAGGTAAGGGCCGCGGCCCTGCGGGAGCGCCGCCCGGAGAACACGGGGGGACGGCGGCCGCGGGGTCGGGGACGCTGCGCAGCGAGCCCCTGGCCCGCTAGGTGTGGAAACTCGCGGGGTGTCAGACCGGAGCCGCTTCTCCGTCCCGGGGCCCGGTCTCCCGCGCGCTCTCGGAGGCCACCGGGCGGAGGGACCCCGTCCCCGCGGGCGGGGCCGTGTGCTCGCTCGGGTCCCCTCCCGGTGTCACCGCCCCGCCCTCCCCCATCCCCGTTCCCTAACTCCTTTGAATGACTCCCAGGCTGTGGGCGGTTCCCTCCCCTTCCCCTCAGACAGCACAAAGAGCGCCCCCAGAACTTCAGCCCCCGAGGACTCGCTCGGAAGTGATGGCCTGGCGCTGCCAGCCCCCTTCAGGTGACCGAGAGCCTGTAGCGTGATCCGCGGGCCGCCTCTTCCAACTTTTCCTTTCTAATTCCGCGAGAGATAGGTGGTCCCTCCGATGACTCCCCCCCCTCACATCCGGAAGTTCAGATATTGATGGTTTTTTTTTTCCCCAAGACTTTCATTTTCCCTCCGGTTTGGACACAAGAGACAAGAGAGAGAGAGTGAGTTACAGAAGTTGTTTACAGACCAGAGAACAGTTCATTAAGTGAAAACGTTAGGCAGCACATGTCCGCAGGAGATAACAAACTAGATCCCGTAAATTAGTGTAGTGCGTGTCAAAGCAATATTATTCTTTCCTATTTCCAGCTAAATGTTTGATGAAGTAAGAGCGAGTTTTGTTTTGAGATCTCTATGGAGTAGGAGACTTAAGATTACCCTGTTGGTTATTTTTCATTACTTTGGAGTATTCAAGAGATGTTTACATCTGGATTAAAATTTTGTCTCTAAACTGGGTTTGTTTTGTTTTAATGTGTCTATATTTTGGTTACTCAAAGATCAGAAGTGAGAAAAGAGACACTTGCATTTCTTTTTGAAAAATTGGGCAGTTCATTTTTTTTAAACAACTGCATTAGATGGTTGATTTTTTTTTTAAATGATGACAAGATTACTAACAGCTTTAATGTGTAAATGTATTAAGTGCATTTCTTTCTAGATTCCATTACAAGCCTGGTATATTCAGCAATCAGATGTAAGTTCAAACACATTGCTAAATCTTAACCAAAAATTAGAGACTTCAGCAGGGTACACTAATACACTGCTGCTCCTTTGGAAATGTAAAGTTGAATTTCCTGTCATTTGAAAGTGTCACTATATAACCTTTTAACTACAATTAGCTTTTAGTAAACAGCTCTTCACAACACACATTTGCTAACTGAATAGATCCTTTTTTAAAATTTACATGCTTCTAAAAGTAAACATGTACTTTTGGTCTTAGCATATATTGCCTTATTTTGAAATGTGAAAAGCACATGTTGATTTTGATAGAAGAAAATGGCATTAAAATGGCATCGTTTTTCTTATCAATGGTGTTAGAATTATAAAGTGTCTGACATCCTTGTATTTTCTGGGGGTTGGTGTAAATGGTACTGTATCTGAAAGCACTTTTTATTATTAAGTTATATTTAGGCCTTTTTGTTAGTAAGGTCAATATTGGCAGTGACAAGCAATTAAAGAATGAAAAAAACCTTTAAATATGACAATTTAAAAAGTGGAAACAAAGGAACAACCAATGCGTTATATTTTATAATAAAGTTTAACTTCCTCTAAAAACTAGTTCTTATTAAGTGGTACTTTAATAATAACTCTTACATTGTCATTATATATCAAGGACATTTTTCTTTGTTTATTGTATTCTCAGTTCTAATAAAACTTACTGCATTTAAAGTTTATTATGTTTAGTAAAATATTTATATTGTTCCCTATCACCATTTAAGATACATAGCCATAATTTACACTTCATTTATTCAAACACTTACTTCATTTAGTCATGAAAAGGCACATTGACTTAGTATTTGCCAAAAGTTTATTCAGAGAGTCATTTCTTCTCCTTCTCCTCCTTCTCCTCCTTCTCCTCCTCTTCCTCCTCCTCCTCTTCCTCCCCCTCTTCCTCCTCCTCCCTCTCCTCCTCCTCCTCCTCCTCCTCCTCCTCCTCCTCCTCCTCCTCCTCCTCCTCCTCCTCCTCCTCTTCCTCCTCTTTCTGCTCCTTCTCCTTCTTCGGTTTTTCAAGACAGGGTTTCTCTGTACAGTCCTGGAACTCACTCTGTAGACCAGGCTGGCCTCGAACTGAGAAATCCGCCTGCCTCTGCCTCCCAAGTGCTGGGATTAAAGGCATGCACCACCACAGCCTGGCTCAGAGAGTCATTTTTTAAAGCTTCTAAATTGTTTGAATTTATTTAGACTGAAAATTAGTTTCTTAATGATTTTCTACCAAATATAGTAAGTATTTAGTATGGAGCCAATTTTAAGATATGCTTAATGGCTGAACACTTGTTACTTCACCATATCTTGTCTTAATACTGTTTTCACTCTAGATACTGATTATAACTTCAGTGAAATATTTATTAATAAACATACATCCAGTTTCATTTTTAATCCTGCTGGGGAATTTGAAATACTTTGCTAGAGCTGGAATTGGCTTGTTAATAACCTTTGCTTCTAGAAAGGCAAATATGTAAATCTGAAACACATTATTTTGTCTTCATCCTTACTGTAATGTGTCTGTGAGTAACGTTTTTAACTCCCTCTAATAAGGTGGAGGCTTATTAAACAAGAAAGCATTAATAGAGTGCACACTAACTTTGTTAGCCAGAGACCTGACAGCTTAAGGAAGATATTTGTTATAATAAAAACAAAAGCAGGCTGTTTAAAAATTTAAACAGTTTCTAGCTTTTATATAATAGTATTCTTAATTTTTTTATTTGAATCATAGCAGGAAACTTATTTTTGTGAGACAAAAAAAACCCAAAAAACCCCCTAAATTTTATTATTTCTAAGAAAACTGGGATTAATGAAAAGTATCAAGAATCTCCAAATGGCCATTGCAGTAATTTTAGAGAACACAGAGCCAAATACTGAGTAGAAGAAAATATTTAAAATAATTTTGTTGATATTGGTAATTATTCTCCTTCATCAAAGTTCCTAAAGTGTTTGCTTCGGTAAAGGAAACTTACTCAAGAGAAAAGTTATGGTAGGTTGTTACCTTTAAATTACAGATGTTAATATCAATTGAATAGCTGCCAAAATGATTTTTTTACTTTCTAGAGTAGCACAAATAACATTTGTACTGGTAGAAGTTTTATGAACGTGCAAGTAGCATTATTTGCTACATATCAGACATTGTTCTTAGGTATCTTTTATACCTATTTGATATTCACAAAGCTCTAGTAGAGTAAGATATGTTACTTTTATTTTATGAATTAGGAAACTAACCTCAAGAGTGTTAAGTTGTCAGGCATGGTGGCACATGTCATTAATTGCAACACTCAGAGGGAGAAGTAGAGAGAGAGTGCTCTCAGTTCAAGGCCTGCCTTGTCTATATAGCTAGTTCCATGCTAGCCAGAGCTAAATAGTGAGATGCTGCCTCAAAAACAAAAACAAACAAAAAAAACCCCAGGAAAACAACCAACAAACAGAAATGTTAAGTAAATTTCCCGTGGTTGCAGTGTTAAATCTGAATTTGAACTCTGATCTATGTGTTTCCATCACAAGTTGTCTCCGTTCTGTGAACTCATAAATGTTGTGTATTCCATTATTGTATGTCAGTTTCTAAAAACTTGTCCAAATGTTGATCAGCATTAACTTTGTAAACTTTAAGATCTCACTAGAATCAGGAGAATGATCTTTATTTGGTAGTGTATGGTAGCCATGCTTTATTAATTTCACAGAGGAGGCACTATTCCACAAAGTAAAAATATAAACCACCTTCTCCAGGCTTTTGCTTCACAATGGCTGTTTCTGATGAGAGACATAGGTTGATTTCTCAAGTGACTATTTATAATTTAAATTTTAAGTTTGTTCACAACCTAGTTCAGTGTTGGCACTTAGAAGTTGCTCGCTATGTCAATAGGAAGGTTCCATTTGTTACCTGAAATGAGGACTGTCTTGATCGTTTTATGAGAAATTTATTATAGTTATTATCATACGTAATTACAGTTAACCTTTGTATTCTTGGGTTTTTCATTCATGGATTCAGCCAAATGACTCTGCCTCCCAAGTGATGGGATCTCTGAGTTTGAGGTCAACCTGGTCTACATAAACTTACTATGGAAAGCCAGAGCTACATAGAAACTATTAGTCTCAAAAGGGTGTGAAGGAAGGGGGAGGTGGCGGTGTATGTGTGTCTTTGTGAGTCTATGTGGAGAAATGAAGAGATGACTCAGTGGTTGCTCTTCCAGAGAACCCAGGTTCAATTCCAGGGTCCACATGGCAGCTCACAGATACCTCTAACTCCACCTCCAGGGGTTTAACACTCTCAGATATACATGCAGACAAAACACCAAACGGAATGCACAGAAAGTCAAAATCAAAATAAGTAAGTCATTTTTTTAAATCTACTGCATCTGTACTGAGCATACAGAAACTTTATTTTCTTGTTATTTCCCAAACAATAATAGCATTTGCATTTTACTAAAGGATGTATGTAGATGATATTACAGATACAATTGTTCCTTGAAATCAATAAGGAATTTATTCCTTGCCACTTCTAGATCTCAGAATTCTTAGATACTTAAAAAGTTTTGTATGTGAAATGGCATAGTATCTGCATATAACCTATACTGTTCCCTTTTGCCTTCAGTCACCTGTAATTGTAGTACCCAATACATACTTGCTATACTGCTGCATTATTAAGATGAACGGGTACACAAGAATTATGTAAAATTGATAGTGAAGTATATCCACTTAAAAGATTTCCAACACCTACTTTGTTTGCCTAATTAGTTAAAGGTTTACTACCTGGACACATAGACATTTTAATCTATTGGAAAGTAATTATGATAGACTTTGGAGTTTATTTTTGGTTCTAGATTTGCCACCTACATGCTAATGTGTGCTAAGTAACATATATTTTTATACATTAGCCTTTTTATTTTTCTGCCTTGTAGTTAACAAAAGGGGTGATTATTCTGGATGTTTCAGAATAAATTACATTGAATAAATTACATGTAATTTTTTTTATTAAATCTCAGGCATACACACTACTGAATCATTAACTGTCATAATAAGCACTCATGAACCCCCGTTTTCCCTCCTTCAAAATCTATACATTGTTTTCCTCTGTCCTTGATCCCCAATTTTACTTCCTGTTTCACCCAGATAGTCATCACTGAGGATAGTGTGAGTTGGTCTCTCCTCATGTGTAATTTCATACAGTGTATAATCCTAAAAGATATGCTGTTTACTTTAGTTTTATATAATCATGTTGAATATAATCTTGAGTTTTCACCTACATTAGATAAAGTTATCTATATTATTATTGTAGTTATTTAGTATAACTGCTATATATTTGAGTGGATATCACCCATTGTTGAATAGTTGAGTATTTAACTCTTGTTAGTAATTTATTTTTTTGTTTTTCATAATTGTGGGTAAAGATATTAGGGACTGTTGGTACACATTTCCCATGAATGTCTGTCTGTGAAAGAGCTAAAAGTATATGCAGAGGCTTAGTTGCTGCTTTACAGGGTAGGTGTGAAGGCTTTTGGCATTAAGAGGTGATACTGAACTTCCAATGGGGTTATATGAATTTATACTCATGCTAAGAAAAACATGTGACTAAGGTCTTTCTCAACACTTGATATTGTCATTTTTAACTTTTACATTGTCTCTTGATGTTTCTAATTCTCATGTTATAGAATATTTCCGTTTTAAAAATTATCTTTATTATTTTTAATCATGTATCGGGGTGTGTGTTTGATGTGGGTATGTGCATTTGAATGCAGGTGCCCACAGAGGCCAGAAAGAACCATTTGGATCTCCTGGAGTTGGAGTTACATACAGATGGTTGTCAGCCTTCTGATTCGGGTGTTAGGAACCAAACCCATGTCCTGGAAGAGCAGCAATTGTTCTTAACCACTGAACCGTCTCTCCAGCACTCTTGGGAGATTTCTTTTTATTTTTTAGACTTTTCTATTTTTTTCTTCAGTTGAATTCTTTTTCTTCTCTTTACTATTTTTCTTTCTTTTTTCTTGATTTGTTAGAATTATTTGTTGTCTTTATGCTAAATATCTACATATTGTGAATAGCTTCTCAGTTTTTAAATTGTTACTTTCAGTTTAGGAGGAACAGATTTTATAATTTTGGGAAATATTAAGAATCATGATCAACAAGCTTCTGGTTATTATCTTCTGGTTATTACTCTGGTTTTTATGCAGATTTGGCATAAAAAGAGTAACAGTATAGTTTATGTCTGTGGATTTGTTAACTTTCCAAATGAAAAGCCATAAGCAGTTGTATAAAATATTGTACATGTCACACATGCTAGGCACTTAAATGTTAGTTGACTTACAGTAAATGTAGCAAGAAATAAAATTATTTAAGTGAGTAGTTTATCAACTCATTTTCCTATTCCATTTCTCTTAAATTATTTAATATTGTTATTTGTCATCATTAATCTTTAATTCTTATGTTTAGTGGACAGTATACCTGAAATATAGAATTTTGAGTCAGTTATTCACCTATTCACATAACTTACCAATTTACTTCTGGAGTTGGTCAGACTTAATATTAAATATAAAATAAAAATATTCATTATCACAATTTACTAATATTTGCAAACCTAGAATCCTAACTGCAGTTTTTCTGATTGTTGTGGTGTCCTTTGGTGAAAATTATTAATATTTAACAAAGTTAAGTTTGTCCATTTTTCTTTTATTATAGTTGCCTTATACTCGTCTAAGAAATTCCTTCTTAAACCCAATTCCTTGATTTAATGTACACTTTTCTAGTAAGAAGTTATTTTTGAGACAGTCTCCCTAAGGGGCCTAGACTAGTATGTGAGAATTATGCCTGAAGTTATCCTTACTTGTAGCTTACTTAGTTAGTCCTTGTACTACTAGTTTGTGTTTTGTCATTTTATTCCGTAAAAACTTGTCTGTTGACTTCCATAATATTCACTATTTATAACTCAAGCTTTACATTTTTTCTTAAGTCCAACCCATTCCTGCTCCTTTGTAATAAAAAACTTCCTTATCTTGTCATCATCTCCACTGAGTGATATGTGGTAAGCCACATTGCAGACCTACTCAACTTTCTTTCTTTTTAAACTTTGAGATTTTAGTCCTTCTCTCCCGTTTCCTCATCCCTACCACATCTTAAGGAGAAATTGTTTTGCCTTACTGTTTGTTTTCATTCTCTATAGCCTACACAAACTTATGGCTAACTGGTGTGTGTGTGGTGGGGGAGGGGATCAGGGTTCTCAGTTTACTAAAGAGTACTTCCTTCCCAGCTCCCCTTCTTTTCTTTTTGTTGATTCCATGTTCTTTTATCTCTTTAACCTTACAACTCAAATGCCCAACAAGCCCTTGGCTAACTGACCAGTGTATGTTGTACACTGGTTTCCAATGCTTTGACTGAGAAAATTTGATTGGCTTTATCCACCTTAATCCGGTCAGTTGTGGCACTTGGGGAATGGAATTCTTTTAGAGATGGCAGTTTTTTTCTGAGAAGGGAGTGTAAGCTAGAAAAACGTACATGTGTTTAAACTCAGTACCTTTCTTTTGATTACAGAACAAAGTAGATCTTCCATGTTCTGACTCTTGTCAATTTTTTTAGACATTTCTCTCTGTCTTAAGCTAGGACATACTAAACTATTTGCAGATGTGTGAGTTACTTTTTTTGTACTTTTGTGTCTGTACATATGATGCTTCTAATTTTGGGAATACTAATATTGTCTGTCTTCATGAATAGTATTTGCTAAACTGGGCAATCCTCTAACTCTACTATGAAGTAATTATTTTCATGTAGCATCAAAAAGTCTAGTCTTCCCACTTTCCCTCCCCCATTTGTCTTTCTTTGACAGGGTCTTATTACGGAGTCCAGGTTCATACTCTTACCTCAACTTCCCAAGTACCGAGATTACAGGAATGCATAACCATACTTTTATAAATTAGTAAGTTTAGTGAATTAGCCATTTAGCTTTTGTGACCATTTGCAAAATAAGTCATTTCCAATTTTCCAGCTCTTGTCATTGAATATATCACTTAGTATAGTGGTTGGATGACATTTACTCCACTGTACTCACGTGATATCCTTACACCTGACATACTACTTATGCTCAACAAATGCTCAAAATAAGTAACGTAATTGGTTTTAGTCTTCTTACCAATCCATCATACTTCTCTAAACTTCTAAAATCTACTCTCCTTGTTGACTATGCTAGAATTCTGATCTGTTTTTTATTAGTTGCTGTCTTAGCTTCCAAAGTTAACTCTTATACTGACACTGTCTTGAAATTGTTTACTTCTCTTTTAGCTACTCATAAGGTACCTAATATATACTGGATGCAGTTCTTCCCTCATCAGGTATAAATCTTAATCTAGTGTCATTTTGCAGGCACGGTGGCGCAGACTCTAATCCTAACACTTAGAGGTGTAGCAAAGGGATTGGGATTTGAGGGTCAGCTCAGGCTGTATATATAGTGAGACTGTAGGTTACACATTGGCCTAGTATCTAGATAATTGATGATACTTCATAGATTTAACTTTATTACCCCCTCTTTGTTTTGTCTTATAGAGGGAGAGGATAATGAAAATAGCTATCTTAACATGGAGATATTTCCAAGACGATCTTTTTTTTTTTTTTTTCTTCAAGACAGGGTTTCTTTGTATAGCCCTGGCTGTCCTGGAACTCATTCTGTAGACCGGGCTGGCCTCGAAAGTGCTGGGATTAAAGGTGTGCGCCACCACCGCCCGGCTTCCAAGACAATCTTAATTTAAAATAACAGCAAGCTGAGTTTGTATGCACGAATGGTTGAAATCTTGTATTATGTAATGAATTTCTAGGATGGAGCATTCATTGAAAAATTTAACCTGCTAAGTTTATTTTAGCATTGCAGATACCACCACTTGTAGACTCCATGGATCTGTTTAAATAAGTTCATAGCCTGCTTCTTTGTTTTCCTCGAGACTTTGAGATATTTTATCAATTTGAAGTAAGATTATATATAGCTACAAAATACAAAAGGTCCTGTATACTTTTATACTACAGAAAAAGATTTGTAGCAGTATTCTAAATTACTAAATAATATGAACTCTATCACTGAATATGTTTGATCTTTGTTGTGCAAATTATACTAAGTACCCAGTTGGTTTTTTGTTTCGCATAATTGAATTTCCATTTTGTTTCTATATAAACCTTATCTTTGTACTTCAACATCAAGAGAGAATGTTCATTTTTCTATACATTTTGGTTCTAGTTTGAGTTTTTACTATTTTAAAATTTCATAGAAACTGTGCACAAAATTTCTATACTTAGGATTGGTTTGCCCTTTTTAAATATTGCCTTATAGGGGCTAACTATAGAGAGATGACTCAGCAGTTAAGGGCATTTGTTACTACCCATGTGATGGCTCATAATTCCAGTTTCAGGGTGTCTAGCACCCTCTTGTGATCCTCATGGTCACCAGATATGCAGTTGGTGCACATACACACAAATGAACGTACATGCATGCATATATACATAGATACATACAAGCAAAATGCTCATAAAATAAATCTCTAGAGTAAACTAAGCAAAGAATTGTCTTATACCTAATGGAGGATCTTAAATATTACATATAAAGCATGCACTTTATCAAGTTGCTAAAAAAAGACACATTAAGGCTGGCACAGTGATAGGTCTTTGTTTTATTGTGTTAATTATACTACAGTTACTATAAATAACTGGAATTCGTTATAAAGTTTATACATAATGATGAAACTCATGTTGAAAATATTAACAGTAATATGTTGTATTTATAATGACATATTTGTAGAATGTTCTTGAATTACAAAGTACTTAACATGAAGTTTTGCACATGATCATTGTAGTTTTTTGGTGACAAGTCTTTATTTTGTGTAGCTTATGTTGCAATTCACTGTGTAGCCCAGGCAGGTCTTGAACTTGTATTGGTCCTCTTGCCGCAGTCTTCTAAGTGTTTGGGTTTCAAAAGTAAGCCACTGGCTTCACTATTAAATTGCCCTTTGTTAGGGTTAAGAATTAATTAGCCCCTATCTGCAGGATTGTATATATCCGGTCAGTGTCACCTTTAACCTGAATCTCTATCTTCTGGCTCCTCTCTCTTTATAATTCTATAATTTTTCTATATAATTCTATTATTTTCTATCACATTGTAGAGTGCTTGTTTTTTGTCTTTAGTCAATCTGTAAAACCCCAGAATTTTCAAGGATGTATATTTTAGTCTTGTTAATTTTTAGAGCGTTTTTTTTTTCCCCCGAGACAGGGTTTCTCTGTATAGCCCTGGCTGTCCTGGAACTCACTCTGTAGACCAGGCTGGCCTTGAACTCAGAAATCTGCCTGCCTCTGCCTCCCAAGTGCTGGGATTATAGGCGTGCGCCATCACCGCTTGACCAGAGCTTTTCAAAATACCAAAAATGTTTAAAAATTTCAAAGATACTAAAAATGATTGTGAAAAATTATCTTTAGTCAGGAGAACTGAAAATGTGTGAAAGATGGCATCTGTAATTTGCCACCTAGTCATGATAGTACTGAAGTCTTTGACATCGTTAATATTAACATTAAAATTATATTATCTTTATGTAGAGTTTATATAAAACTTAAAAATCTTTTGAAGAAGCTATTACAAATGAAGTTGGAAGATAGTTTCTATATTTATAAATTAAATTATGTGTACATTAAAAGAAGCCAGACCTGTTACACAGTATACAGATTTGCAAATCGGTTTATTTGGCTCCTGATTCTGCTAGCTGTTGGGTTTGTACAAGACCAGTGTTCTAACAGGTGATCCTCCAGGCTATGTCACAGCTCAGTTGTGATGGTGAAGAAGCAGAAAGGGAACCTGGGAGCCTGCAGAAGGGAGCATATTTGGAGTGGACTGGTTTTTTAACAACCATCATCTCATTAGTCACAGGCCACAGAAGGCCCACTCTTGTTTACCCTCTTGGTGGCCACCCCAACACTACCCTCTAGACCTAGGTTTTTAGCACATGAACCTTTGGGAAACAGTTCAAATTATAGCAGGGACAAATATCTTTCAGTGATAAACTGTTTTAAATTAAACATGATATTTTAAAGCCCAAGAGTAAATTAATTTTCACTTAGTATCTAACAAGCTTTTCTAAACCATTTAAAAAATAATTCTGAGAGTTTTATATAAGTGTGGAATGAAATATATCCACCCTCCATTTTCCCCTCCAGTATCCCAAATGTCTTTCAATGTGCCCCTCTCCTAATTTGTAAGCCATTGTTTTTCTTTTTTGGTAGTATCTTAACACTCAGTGATTCTAGCATTTCAGAATTAAATACAGAACAATGAAGAAAAGGATGTTCTACGTTATTTTCCTGTCTATGTTAATTTTATCCTTGAAGATACAGTCTTTTCTTGATGGTGCTATTTCCATCCTTACCCTCAACTTTTCCCCTCTATCATCTTTAAACCTGAAAGCCATGCTTTTTGTTGTGCCTTTCCACTAAAGTGGTCTTTTAAGGAAGAAAAACTACCGTATGCAATTTCATTTTTGTTGTTGTTGTTGTTACTCCTGTTGCTCAATATGTGACATGTGAAAAGCCAGCTCTATTGCCATTGCCTAAAGTCCAACAAAACAAAACCAAGCAGTAGAAACTCCTCTGAAGTTCAGCTTTGATTTTTATGTCACTTAGACTTGGATCTCCTCCCGAAAAACCCCACTATTCTTTCTGTCCAGCTGAGCCTGGCACTTGATGATGTATAGCCTGATGTGTCATTAGATTTCTGTAACTGTGTGTTTGTATTTCTTTGAATACATCTGACATTTCTATCCATGAAAAGGACCTCATTTCCTTTGGTGACTTTAGATTTTTGTTACATATTCTGTCAGAAGTACTTTGTCAAATTAGGAACACAGGTGAGCCTCTGAGTGGGTAATGGCTAAATGTGAAAGCTTAAGACATTACTGTGGACTGCTGAAGATTTTGTAGATGCTGAATATAAACGACTTTAAATTTGTGCAATAGTATACTTTTTTAATAATTCATGTGGAACTTTATAAACTTGATTTAAAAAAAAAACTTTTGTGCTCTGCAAAAGCACTTGATTCAAAAGCCAAATAGTGTCTAGATGTGCTGTGCTTTTCATCCCAGCTTCCTGGAGGCAGAGGCAGGCAGCCTGGTGAGTCTGTGGTCAACTTGGTCCATGTAGGGAGTAACATCAGAAAACCCACTGTGTATATTTGTACAAAAACACATATATTTATTCTATAGGTCTGTTTCAAAACAATTTACTGTTTATCTTTATACTTTAGTGACTTTTTTGTTGTCTAGGACACTAACATAGCCTAGGGCTGCAGGGTCAAAATTATTAATATAACTATTTTCCACCTGTACATCTTGTCTTCAAGGGAGATAACATGTAGAGCTGTCATCTCATGTTCTGAGTGTCTTGTGACCTTTCTGAGGCTGTTTGGCAGCTAACTTTTTATTTTTTATCAGTAGGATATAGCTAATGTGTAGCTATTAACTTTAAATTAGTGGAATCTAATACTCAATAGCCACATTTGGCCTGTGGCTGTTATATTGAATCACATCAACTTTATTTACAATATTTTATAGAAATTTTATAGAAACTGTTCTAGAAAAGAATTGATTCATGTCAATTTAGATGAGACAAAAAGTCCCTTATAGATTATATTTCTGCTTATACTTGAAGTAAATGTATTAATATTGCTTGAAAATAAGTATTTGGCTTAAAAATGCTTTCCTAAGCCAGGTGATGATACCACACACCTTTAATGCCAGTACTCAGGGAGAAGAGTTGGGCTGATCTTTGTGAGTCTAAGGCCAGCCTGGTCTACAGAGCTAGTCTCCAGACAGCCAGTGCCACACTGAAACCCTGTTAGAAAACAAGATAAAACAAAACACAACAAACAAACAAACAAATGCTTTCCTAGACTGTGTCCTTATGTTTTTATTTACAGTCCAGCTGAGAAGTGTCAATGTTAACAGTTGGTTTATTGTTTTGGTTTTTTGATTTCTCAAGATGAGGTTTCTCCGTGTAGCCCTAGGTGTCCTGGAACTCACTCTGTAGATAAGACCAGACTGGCCTTGAACTCAGAGATCTGCCTGCCTCTGCCTCCTGAGCACTGGGACTAAAAAGGCATGCAAAACCACCACCTAGCTGCATATTATATAAATGTTAATGTAATACTTTCAGATGAAAAGTAAGTTATAGATATATTTGAGGTTTAGTATATTAAGATATAATCTCATGGATTCTTTTGTTTGGAAAAATAGTATGGATAGTATAGAAAAATAGTATGAATCTAAAGTCATTTTGTAGCCATTTTCTTGGTTAAGGGAATAGGTGTTAGGTTCTTTGAGGAATTATAGGATTGATCTCAGGTATGGAAAACATCAGGTAATTAGTAATCATATGCTTAGTGCTTTTCCCACCTTGCTGTCTTAAAACAAGTTGTCTTAGAAATTGTGTATCTTGAGTATTTTTCCTGTCACAGAGATTGAAGTAAAGCATTTCTGGTGACATCCTCAAATGTCATCTTGAGGGAAGTAGAAGGACAGACATTTGTATCAGCAGGATTCTCTTCTTGGATTTGATTTCCAACAACCAGTACCAGTTTGTTGACTTGTAAAATTACTTTTAAAAGATACTGTTATTTTTTTTTAATTTGCTAGCTATATTTTTGTAATGCTTTTAAAAAGTCTTATTTCTGGGCTGGAGAGATGGCTCAGTGATTAAGAACACTTGTCCTTGCAGAGGACTGGGTTTGGTTCCCAGCACCGACATGGTGGTTCACAACTATCTGCAATTCCAGTTCCAAGGGATCCAAAGGCACCAGCCAGCAATGTGGTGTGCAGACATAGATGCAGGCAAAACACACACAAAATAAAATGAATAAATCTAAAAAAACCTCATAAACCAGAAGAATAAAATCCCTTATTTCGAAGGATGATAATGATTGTGTGTGTCTGATAACTATTTTGGGTTTTTTTTTTGAATAGTAAATATGAGGAAATTGAACCAATCCCAATTTTTGTAGCTCTGATGAGTTTTTTCATATTTTAACATAAGAGATTGGCTTTGGGCCCATATGAGCATATGCTGATATTATTTGAGTGATTTATTTGTTTGTTTTTATTAGAGATTGAACTCCAGCCTTACACATACTGGAAACAATCTAATAGTGAACTGTTTCACCATCCCTTCTGAGAACAATTTTAATAAGCAAAACATATGCTTTTAAGACTATTCTGCCCTCAGTATCCCACATTGAAAAACTACATAATAAAGGATTATCACTTTAAGAAAAATTTAAAGAGATGTAAAAATAGAAAATTAAGCTTTTATTTTCCTGTATCCTTACCTTGGTGGTGTCAGTGTGTGTGTGCCTGTGTGTCTGTCTGTGTCTGTGTGTACCTGTCTGTGATATATTTATAAGAATAAGCTCCTCTGCAGGGGATCTCTTTGGCTTAATTATAGTAGTTGAGCTAAGAAAGAATACCAATTTACAGTCCAGTTCTTTATCCAAGTAGAAGCTTTGGTTGGTTAGTTTCTTAGTTCTTAACTACAATTAAAATTAATGAGTTAATACCAATACTAGTATAGAGAGACTATAATTAGCTAATAGTAATGCTAGTGTGTAGTAGAGGAAACAGATGATTTTTTAAAATACAGTATATGTGGATATCTACAAAAATCCCTTCTATAGTGAAGAAAGATATATTTAAATGGAAACTGTCAGTCTTTGTAGATTTTCTTTTACATAGAAATAATTGAAACAGCAAGTGCTGAATTCATAAAAATATTTCTAAACCAGAATTTCGTAGTTGGCTCTTTGTTTTATCTGTTTGTGCTTGCAGCAGCTTTTTCTTTCTATATATGCAAGAGTACAGTTCACTTACCTGGTAATTTAGAATACATGCTGTCTACCTTTGCACTCAGATATGAACAATTGAAATGAAGTGTCATAAAATTAAAGTAGACCTACTATCATTTCAGTTTTCCCCAGAGAAACTGTTGCTATTATCCAGAGTTGCTTTGTTAGGACTTGTGCATTTGAGTGGCTCACTGCTTGCCCAGGCAATGCCAACGAAACACCAAATGAAAGTTTCTTATTCAGGACTTTTATTTAAATAAAAAAAACAATTAAGGGTTTACATTGTTAAAATACAAATCTAAATGGAGCAATAAAGCACACCACTTATGCCTCAGAAAACGGATCTAAATCAATCCTATTATTTAATAACTACTGTGTAAATGCCCATACAGTATAGAACTAAGTCAGAACCCACAGGCAATTCATCAGCTGAAGGTAAGTTTGATGGATGCTTTATGGAAATGACAGTGACTGAGGAACTGGCTAAGTGCATAGAAAATCAGTGAGTTGCAACCACTCTTGAGCTGTGGTCATTTGTTTCCATGTTACTGCTTTTCAAGACTCTTAAACAAGCAAGACGTGTTGGTGGAACTACATTTACCATTTATAGTGATTAGTTATTATCAGATCAAATACTTGTTAGGCAAAGACTCACCTGTAATTCCTGCATTTGGGAAGCTGAGGTAGGGTTGCTTTGAGCTTCAGGTCTGCCAGGGCACTGTAGTGAAACCCTGTCTCAAAGGAAAAAAAGAAATCCAAATACTTTATAGTACTTATCATTGCCAGGTATGCTATGTTAAGAGCTATGATCTGTTGAAGGAAGTGGACCTGGCCATTAACCATTAGAACTGCATTGCTCAGCAGTAATGCTTGTTGTGCTTGATAACCACTAAGCACACTTGTTAGCCACACCTGAATTAAGGCTTAGTGTGACTGAGGGAATGACTTTTTAAATTTAAATTAAATTACATAGACAGACATGTGATTAACACTATTGACCTAGACAATGGCACTCTAGATTCTAAGTTCTCTTGCTGAGACAATCATGAAAAGCTACTGGTTAAGATTTAAACAACAGGTTGGAGGAATGACTTAAGTGGTTAAGAGCACTTGCTGCTCTTGCAGAGGATATAAATGTGGTCCTTAGCATCACCATCAGGTGGCTCACACTCTGCAGCTCTCTCTAGTTCCCAAGGGTCTGTTGCTGTTTTCTGCCCTCGTGGACACTGCATGCACACACACATACTCATCAGTTTAGACCATTTAAGTTACATTACTGAGGAGCAGGAAGTCCAAGGAGGGTGGGATCATGAGAACCAACTACATGAAGGCAGGAAATGAAAAAAGGGGGTTGTATTTTTTTCTGTTTTTGAGGCAAAAACTAACAAGAAAGATATAAGGAATTTACTTTTTAAAGAAAGCTGTGCTTTATTTTCTGCTCTTGCTTACTCTCCTTGGTAGACCACCACCTGTCAGCAGTGCTCCTCTCTGAGATGGCAGCTTTCTGTTATTGATTTTTATAATGAAGCACAGAGAGGTGAAGTTGTTTGTTTGTTTTTACTGGCCCAATGTCCTTTATTAGATTGGAATCCTAAAGTCCCAAGGTAAGTTTATCTGGGCCTCCATAGGTGTCCAATGAGGTAAGGGTGGCTCCAGACTGGGGGGTGATGTCAGAGAATTCTAGCCCAGCACAGGGGCAGAGGACAACTCTAGATACCATATCTGGCAGGGGGTGGGTCACAAATCTAGCATCAGGTTTCAAGAATGTGTTTGCCCAGCTCAATCTGGAAATGATCTCAAAGTTATATCATAAGTTAGCCCAATTGGAATATAGAAATCATTCTGTGTGAACTTAAGATAATATTCTTTGTTCTGTTATTTTATATTTTAAATGATAATGGGAGTTTACATATTTTGAAGTATTTTCTTCCATCTCAGTGTGATTTGTAGAGTTCTGGAAAGCATGGAGTATTAATGTGTATAGGCCCATGATAATTTGAGAAAAATGTCAGTTTAGCTTGTTATCATTTTATAGTCAGCAACGTGAGACTTGGAGGGAGAGGTTCAACGAATTGTCCACTGGGTTTGTTTCATTTTTGCGTAACATTTGACATAATTTAAAAGAGGTGAGTATTTATTTGGCTAATTATTCTGGAAGTTCTAGGCTAGGATCTGCTAGATGACAATTTCAGGGAGCATGTAACAGAATAAACTAACTACTGACCTCATATTTAAGAAACTACAGAAGAAATGGAAGAAAACTAAGGTTCCCCAGTGCCTAGAGGGGCATGCTATCAGGTACCAAAAGACCTTTTGGCTAGGCACATCTGCCAGTAGCATCACCTGAGTGACCAGGCCTTTCACACTTTGACAGGCACTTAGCCAAACCATCACCATCGCCAAGAACACTAGCACTAGAATATTTTTTTTAATTTTTTTTTTAAATTTTATGTGCAGTGGTGTTTTGCCTGCATCTATGTTTGTATGAGGGTGCCAGATCCCCTGAAACTGGAGTCACAGAGAGTTGTGAGCTGCCACGTAGGTTCTACAAACTGTTGAGCCATCTGTCCAGCCCTAACGTCTTGATTTTTAGTAATATGGAGAAAATATTACTGTCTATAGTAAGTGACTGAAAGAATTGAAAAAGGTTTTCTTTTTAAAATGCTTTATTTATATATAATTGGTAAGCAGCAAACCATATATGTTTAAATATGTAGTTAGACTTTTTGACATACTTTCATGCTTGTGAAATTATCACTGTAATCAATATAATGAAAATGTCCTTTACTCTAAAGAAATGACTTTTGTGTAATCATTTGTAATCCTATGTTCCTGCCATTGTTTTCTTTCAGCTTGTGGCAATTTCTTTCTGCTTTCTGTCTCTATCCATTCTTTGTATTTTCTAGAGTTTTTCTGTGAAAGAAAAAAATCAATGTAATATGTGCTTTGCTAGGGACCTGGAATTCATGCAACTACTGATTTTAAAGAATATACCATGTTCTTGAATGTATTAAAAATTTACCTTTTTGTTGAGTAAGGTTATATTGTGTGGATTGTGCTGGAATTCATTTATCTTACTGTTAATAGGCAGTATAACTGTTGGTAGATTTGGGATATTAGTACAAGCTTTTTATGTGTAGTTTATTGATTTATTGTGATAAAATTAAAGTGATGCTGTTTTCAGTATTTATCTAAGGAAATATGTGTTTATCTAAAGCACTTAGCAGCAATATATTTCTTAACTCATTTATACCTATACTATAAATCTTCATTTTTGTGTTATGGTTATATGAATTTGGTTATAATATTTTTCCTGCTACAAATTATGGCATGGCCAACATCTTTTGTGTTTTACATATATTCTCCCTCTTTCCACCCCACCCCACACTCACTCACACATTGAACTCAGAACCTTTATGTCTGTCTGATAGGCAAGTGCGGTACTGCTGAGCCAACTTCTCAGTCCTATATGATTTCATTTTCGGTTTATTACATATCTGGATGAAATTGCAGGCTCTACAAAGCTAAATACTGTCAAGTTAATCTCATAATTACTGCTAAACTGCTTCCTATACTACAATTTCTTTTTCACAAGGTTATAAAGGTTTCCAATTATTTGGGTGAAAGGATGTACTGTTAATAGGATGTTGTATCTCCCTGATTATTACAGAGAATTGTTTTTTCATTCACTTTGTGCCTATTCTGGATTAATTTTGTATGAGTTACATGGTTATATTTTCCTAGCCAAAATATTAAGGGAAGGCAATGTTTAATCTTACATTTATGTCAGAGCAGTAGATAATGACAAAAGTAATCTGTATCATTTAAAGTGTAAATGTTCTGAAGGGGTCTATCATTGTTGTGTTTGAAGGAAAGCTTACTAATGTTCAGTAGCTTATTGGATGTAATATTTATTATTCTGCCCTCTCCCCAAGTGTATGTGTGTTTTCTTATGTGTGCTGGAGACGTATTCTTGCTAGGTAAACAGTCTGCCACAGAGCTACATTAGCCGTGGTTTTTGGTTCCTACCCCACACTAAAGGTCTATTTATTTATATTCTGTACATGCACAGTGGTGGCCTACTGGTTATTCTCTAATTCAGTTTGTGTTGAACCTGTTAAACCTGTACTTCTTGTATTAAATGAATAAGAATAAGGAAACTAGTTGTGGGTATTAGCAGGTTCTCTATAGGTTTTTCTTGTTCAGCTTCACCTACAATGGAATGTGTCACATTTGAAACTCTATTCTGTCTAATGATACAGTATATATTATAGCTCATGTGTGACTTTTCTTTTGAGTACTGCTTATGGAAAAGTTGATAGCTTAGTCTGAGTCTTTTTCTTTCTTTCTTGTTACTTTTAAGTATGTTAATTTTATGTTCTATTTCTTCATTTAAGCAATAACCACAAACATCTGCTGTATTCAAAGTATTATTCTGAGGCTTAATCATGTAATAATTAGCAACATATTTAATAGTAATCAGTATATTTTCTTTTCTCATGAAGATTAAAATATGACAGATAGTTATTGAGTAAATAATTAGGCAAGGATAGTGGGACTTGAAGGCAACCATGGATCACACTTTTAGGAGCTGTTTGAAATAAGGGTAGTGAAGGGGGGAAAAGTAAGCATGCAGCCCAAATTGCCACTAAAGAAAAGAACCATTGATTGCTGGTTTCAAACCATTGTAATGGAAGTTTTTTAGCAAAATGAGAATTGATATTGGGAATATACATACCATTTTAAAATGTCACTGAGAGTAAAAATGATACAGGTTTATATAAACATTTGACTGAGTGTAAACATTATGTTGAGACTTAAATTTATGATTTAGTAGACTATGTATTTTTTTTTCCTTAAGTGGTCCTAAAAAAGTTAATCTAGGTCTTAAATTGAACGACGACAAATCTTAGAAAACATTTTCTTGGTACATTACTCCTTTGGCTATAAGAATGTGTAAAGAGTTCTTGCAGAGGGAATGAAAAGTGGATAATGTAGTATCTGGCTAATGATTGGATATTGAAGCGCAAAGGAAAGAAAGTATTAAAAGCTGATTCTAAAGGATTGACAATGGATAACTGAGGATTTTGCCATCATTAACAGAAGTAAGGAGATTTGGAAAGACTGTTGAGATGTTTATTTTGAGGCATTCTGAGTTTAAAATCTATAAAACAGCTTATGTAGTGAGGAGTATATAGCAGCTAGAAATGAGAAACTGATTCTAGGAATCAGGAGGGTGTAATGTACTCTAGGAAGTCATTGGATAGTATTGAACCATGCTGTTAGATAAGTTAGCCAGAGTGTATAAATGTCAACTAATTAGGAACAGTTTGCCTGAAGATGAGCTAATGAAAGAAGGCTTCCTAGAAGTGGCCTGAGATTAAGGTCTCATAATTCTAACAATCCTAAAATGTTAGAAAGAAGATTTTTCTGGGGCTCTCTTCATATTGTCTTGTCCTCTTTGTTGTTGTTTTGTTGTTGGTTTTTGTTTTTTGTTTTTTTTGGGATTTTTTTTTTTTTTTGAGACAAGATCTGTCTTTTTAGCCACGGTCTGGTCTGGAACTCAAGTATGTAGACTAGGTTGGCCTTGAGTCCTCAGAGATCCATGCCTCTACCACCCAAGTGCTGAGATTAAAAGGTATATGTCGCCAGGCTCACCCTTACTCCATGTTTTATACAAAATTTATTAAGGGGGAAGTTCTTGTAGTACCACCCTGAATGAAGTCTGTGACATTCATACTTTTCACGTTATCATGTTCAAATTCTTAATCATTTGAAATTGATGTAGCTGAACTAGCACTATCTTAGAAAAGAAACAATTGAAGTATTTGAAAAATCCTACAATAAACCAATGACAGACTATGACTATAAGTTATCTTATTCAGAAAACCTTGTCTTAGTCAGTATTCTATTGCTGTGAAGAGACACTGTGACCAAGGCAACTTTTATAAAAGAAAGTATTTAATGGGAGGCTTGCCTACAGCTTCAGAGGTGTACTCTGTTATCATTGTGGTGAAGGTGTGAAGACATCTGTAACATTGAAGCAGTAGCTGAGAGCTACAGACATCCTGATCTACAGGCAGAATCTGGGCTTGGCTCTGGCTTCTGAAACCTCAGAGTTCACTTCCAGTGACACAACAAGGTCAAACTTCCTAATCCTTCTAATCCTATCAAAGAGTTCCACTCCCTGGTGACTAAGCACTCTATATATGATGCTATGGGGACCATTGTTATTCAAACTACCACACTTATTTTTTTAAAAAAAAAATGCTTAGATTTTCTGTATATGAGTGTTTTCTGTGCATGTATCTATGTACACTGTGTGTGTATGGTGCCTGCAGAGAATGGTAGGCATTAGATCACCTGGAATTGGAGTTACAGATGGCTATAAGCTATCATAGGATTCTGGGGACCAACTCCTGGGTCGTCTATAAGAGCAACAGTGTTCCTAGCTACAGAGCCAGCTCTCCAGCTGCCTCCTACTCTCTTCATCTACACTTAGGAGGAATAATGCTTCAGTTATGATTATGTAACTACTACTAATGTCAAAAACAAAGTAAGCTATATTCTAAAGTATCCAGAATGTAATAATATGTATGATTTTAAATGATTAAATCTAGGTATGTTATACATTACTAATGATATTAACATGAAACAAAATAATTTAAGCATTATACGTCAGAAATCTACTTAAGACTGTAGTTTCTGTTGACTATTTCTGATATATTTGCTATTTTTAAAGCTTGTTTTTTTTGTTTTTTATTTTAAAAATTTTAATTAGGAGATTAGTAGTGCCAAACACTTTACATCTTACTAGGCTATCTGTTCTTTTTCATTTCTCTGGCCAAAGAGCTGGGACTCTTTGTTCTTGCTGGGTTCTTTGTTTGTTTGTCTCTTTTATTTGTCTGTTTCTATTTAATTTTTTCTTCCTTTGGCTTTGAAGGGGAAATCTACAATCAGGAGAGTATGCAGAGAATTGACTCCTGTCTTCCTCATTAGAAGTCCCCATTTGGTCTTCTTATTCCCTTCCATCTCTCAGTGGCCTTTGAATTATGTGTTGTTTGGGTAGACTGACTAGATAGGTGCAAAGATAACGATTCCATCTTTTCAAGAACCAATGATAGAATAATTTTGGCTTTAATTTAGTTCAAGCAGGGACAGCTCTTCTCTCTCTCCTTTTGGATTAACTCTTAATCATTACTCAAGTCTTAAAAAAATATTACTTCTACAGAGAGTCTAATATCTTTCTTCAACATTTTAACCTTAAATTTGAGTGTGTTTTTGATGAAATCCTTCTCTCTGCCTTGGTCTTTTCCTTTATTGTATACACATGCTTTTTAGTTGTAACTTGTCTTTCCATTAGATAATACTTAAATATAAAGGTTATGGTTTTCTAAATAGACTTTTATTGGATTAAGTTGCAGAAAAATGGATAGCTGTGTAACTACTATGCTTTTACTGAGTTCAACAGTTTGTACTGCTATACATTAAAGGTGTGGGGGACAGCCAGAGCCAGATTTCTCACTAAGTAAGAATTTACGTATTAGCAAAGGGAGAAGATTAAAATAATTAATATTGCCATAGAAATAATCTACATAGTCATAGATTGTGGCTGTATATTACTGTGAACTTCTGCTTAGCTTACAATGTAGATTCTTTTCCCCATTCTATGTCAAGTGTCCAGAAATAACATCTATTACATATATTTTAGTCAGTATTTGTATTTTTATATTAAGTGTGTATCTTTTATTTTGGGGGAGGACTCTAGAGTTTGTATTTTCATGAAGATAGTATGTGGGAAGATGTTGAGAAAACTAATATGGCATTGCTTGTTAATTTTTCTGTTCTAGTAGTATTAACATCCCTTTTCTCAAATGAAATGATGATACTTCCATTGAGGCTCCACAAAGAGTAATTTAGTACAGCTAATGAGACTATTTAGAACCTGGATCAACCATAGCTTCACTCTCATAGGTTGTTGGTTTTTTTTTTTTTTTTGCATACAAACATCCTGTGATTCTGAAAGAACATTAGGTGTTTGTTCTGCTGGCCTGAGCTGAGTTCACTGATGCAGCTATAGTCAGCTGGTAGCAAGCTGGAATGTCCACTATGGGTTCAATGTCTGGCATCTCAATTATAATAGCTGGGACAACTGAGGTACTTTGTTCTTTTCTAAGTTGACTCTGTCCATGTGGCACCTCTCATTTTCCAGGGCTCCTTGCTCTTGCTAGCAGAAGAGCCTAGGTGTTATGTAACATTTAATAATCACAATTTTGATGATAAACAGCTTTGAGTTATCTTAAGGCCAACCATGAAATTTTCCTGAGTACCATATTGCTGTTGCTTCTACCACATAGCTTTAAAGAGTAAGTCAGAGCCTACCCCAGAGTAGAATGAAAGGAAGGAGGGTAATTTGGTGCCATTTGTATTAGTGTACTATCCCTTCATGATGGCTTTTCTGCATTTTTCTTAACACAGCTCTATCATTTTGTTGCCAAATTCTTCCCTGAATTTTCATTTAATCATAGTAAAAGCTCAAGACTTAAATTGGTCGATGAGGTCCTCCTGTGTATTTTCCTATAGTCAAATCAGTATATATGATACTAAAGAAGAGAAACCATACATTTTTTGTGTGGAAGGATGTAAATTAGTACATTTGCTATGCCAGTCAATATGAATATTGAAAGTAGAATAGCCATATGATGCAGGTGTGCCTCTGAGTACATACAGCTGAAGGACCGTAGGTTGACATACAACAGAGAATTTGGACACCGTCTCTATTGCAGCACTCTTCACAATAGCCAATTTATGCATGGACAAAAAAATTGCAGAATATATACATGGTAGAGTTTTACTCAAGCTGCAAAGAAGAATTAAGTTATGTTATTTGCAGGAAAGTGGATAGAAGAGATTCTCATGTTAAGTGAAATAAGGCACACTCAGACAAATCTTTCTCTCATAATACTGAAACTAGATAAAAGAAGCACATATGCACACATACATACCCAATGTATAAGACGTAAAAATTGAGGAGGAACTATTTAGAAGAGGAAGGGGATAGAGGCCAAAGGTAGACAGTGTAGGAGTTGTGTACCAGATGAATTAGGATATCTAGAACTCAGCCTTTCTATGCTCTGTCATTCATGATGAATTGGCTTTTGTCCTATTTGTACTTCATTGTCATAAATGGTTGTTACATTTTTAGGTTTTGGGTCTGTATTCCAGGCAAAAGAAAAGAAGCTATGAACTCCATCCCCAATAAGAGGTTGGTTCTCTTTCACAAGAATTATCTCTCTGGCTGTTTGTAGGTGCAAGAAAGATTAGTGAAGAATCTGTACACTTGGGTGCATCTAACCAAAATGAGTATTGTCTTAGTAAAGATAATGGAGGTAGGTGTTTGGAAGGAACCCAGTACACAGCACTGTCTGCTCTGTTCAGTGCTGTGTGCCAGGACAGGCATGGCGGCTGTGAAAGCATATTTATTAGTCCTGGGCATAGCCATTGTAAACCTGAGAAGCAGTATGTTAAGGTAGTGGTGGTATAATATTGAAGACACTGAAGCTTTAGTGTGATTAGAATATTAGAATTTATCCATGACCATTCTGATTCTGAATGCATCACTCTTTTCGTTGTGTTACATACTAGCTTGGGCTTCTGTTAAATACTCATGTAGCCTGTATTTGTGGGAAGGTTTTTGAAGCTGGTTTTCATGTGTTTCTTCTTAAATAAGTTGAACACTTCAAAAAAGAGTGTCAGTTTTATCTTTATATTTTCACTACTGAGTACTGTTTTTAATAAGTAGTTAAAAGCTAAAATATAGGAAAACCAAACCCTATTTTCTATATGAGCAAACTGGAAAGAGGGAAGGTTGTGGGATACCATGTTTGTTTGATAGCTCCTAATGGGATCGTGCTTCTGAAGTATATAAAAGGATGGGCTAGGGTGAAAGAAGAGAGAAGTCTTGTGCTTGCCAGTGTCCCTGACTCAAAGCTGTAATGCAAGTCAGTTAGGTTAAGGCTTAGTTCAAATATAGTAAATGAGTATTCCAAAGAGCCAGTCCTTAAACAAGGTACAGAAGAAAAGACCACTGAAGTCAAGACCAGTGTGCTGAACCCACTCAAGGGGTTAAGACCACCAAATGGTCTTTTTTTAAATTCTTGGACGGTATGTGTATGTAAGTCATGGCACTCAGTGTTTTCATGGGTAGTCTAACATTTCTTGGCATCTGTCATCAGACTGTTATGTGTTTCTGAAGTTCAGAAAATGTAACAGCCTTTTCACTTCTCTGGGAACTTTGCCAGTGAGGAGTCAGCATCCTTTCCTGTCTCCTCTAAATGAAGTACTTGGTCACAACAGACAGTATTGTCTTCATTTTGTTTTTCAAATCTGGTCCTGTTCCTTTTTTCAATGTTTTCTTAACTATATTGTAAATTTGTTGAAGTATAGTAAATTGAAGCTGTCAATTTATGTTTTAGACTAAAACCAGACTTTTTTGTTTCATAAAGTATATATTTGGTAAATATTGCTTTAAAAAAAAAAACAAGCCAACACATTTTTTTCACTTGAAATACCTGGCTGGCATATGATACGGCCTACTTAAGGAAGAATGTATAGTTTCATCTCTTACAGAAGAAATGTGTTGAATATAAAAAGCTTAAATAGCAAATACTTGGTATTACCACTATAAACTTAAATTTGTTAGAATTGAAATAAAGTGAATACAGCTTTTGGTTTCTTCTAAATAATGTTCTTATTAGGCAGGCTAAAAGAATAGAAAAAAATTATTTCCAAAAGCTAGAGAGAATATGTAAAATTTGGATGAGCAGACTAAAAATACCTGTTAATATTTGATCCAGAAATAATTGTGATTATTTTAATCTTTTTCTCTTATGTCAAACATAACATTTGAAATAAAGCTGTATACTTTCCAATATACCAAGTTAGATGTACTGTTGTGAGTAGGTTAATGAAAGCCATAAATAAGCGAAATTTTTTTATTCTGTAAGCTTTTGTGATGACACTTAAGTAGCATCCTGATTGTTTTTTACTGATGAAGGTAAATTGTTTTATAGTTGTGGTGTTTTTAGCTAACAATAATTACTATTTATTTTCTTCTGTTATATTTCTATAATTAGAATTACTACATCAAAAGAAAGTATAAGTTTCTATTTATGTTAATAACTTTCTATTAAGGCTATTAGTCTTAGAGCTGTGTATAGTCAGCAGTATAATTTTTTTTTAAATCTTTGTCAAGTGGACAAAAAGATGGTGTAATCATCTTTGTCAAATGGGCAAAAAAGGTGTAGTCTTTTGTCAAAGCAACAGTATTCTTTTATGAAAATAATTCAGATACACTTTTTTATTTCTGTGAGGAATTTATTTTCCTCAGTTATTTGTCTAGTGTGCTATACTAATCATCCATTTCTAGTCTGTGACTTAACCTATTCACTTAAGTTTTTAAATTCATTTTGCTTCCTTTGAATATCCTTGTAACTTTTGCTTTGTCCATTATTCATTTTGTTGTTTTTATTGTTCTACCAGTTGAAACTTCCTTACTTAAAACTACATCATTTCAGCTTCAATATTAGTCAGTGGGATTGATAATGAAAACCTTATTAAAACAATTTTGGTCAATCATTTGGTAATGTTGGACTTAGATTTAGTTGTTTTGTTTTAAAACCACTTGAGTCTTTGCAAACCAAAATAAAATTAGAATGTATGTCAGCAGCAGCAAGGTTTTAGATGGTTTTGACAAGAACGAAGTGGCTAAGCATGCAGTTTCAGTGATGAAAGGTGGGAAGTGTGGGCCTTCAGTATGTGTACTCAGTGATGATAGATGATCTGCACAGCTGATACTTTAGATGAATCTTTAAAATTAGCTCATGGGCTCGATTTTTTTTCTCTTCCTCTCATTCTTTCAGAGCATATTAATGAATATAAAAGCGTCTGTGCAATTAGGAGTTGTATCCAACTTAGTTTTTGTTACTGTTTTACAGTGTGGTGGTAGGAATCAAATCGAGGAGCTAGGACATTCTAGACAACTCCCTGCCACTTTGTTTCTCCAGATTAGGTCTCACCATGTACTTCAGGCAGGCCTTGGGCCTTGAACTGGTGGCAGGCCAGTTTTAGTTTTTCTGTCTTTGCCTCCCAGGTCCTGGGATAATAGGCATATGCTACTTACAACACTGCACTCTGTGTAGAAAGATGAAACAAGTTTCAACTTTGGGAGGCAGCATGACATTTTATAAGGTTAAAAATAGTTCTGAACTAGTGGATAAAAGCATGAAGCTAGTAATTAAGGTAGGTAGTCAGTCAGCTCTCCCTGAACAGAAAATACTAAGGCAGAAGTTATACTAAGGATTTCCTACTGGTTATGTACTATTTTTTGGTAGCTAATTTAGTTTATGCAGATTAAGAGTATTATTTCATTGCCTATTAATGGTGCCTGGTATTATAATTGATTTTGGGTTTTGGGAATAGTATCACACTTTAGCTGATTAAATACTTTTTTTGTTATTGTTAATACAAGAAAAAAATTGTTTTAAATACCCTTTCAGTTTATTCTGACTACAGTGTTTTAAAGGGGTAGTAATAACTGGGGTGGGGGCAGAAGTAGGGAGATCTCTATGAGGTCAGGCTGTCTACAAAAAGAGTCACGTGCCAACCAGGGCTAGGAGGAGTGGGGGAGGGTTGTTTTAGGGGTGGGGTCTGGTGTCTGGGACATTTGTTTATCCTAAGTTGACTACATTATGTACACTGCTTGTTCTTGTCCTATAGATAATTGACTCTTGTCATAGAAAAAATGGGAGTAAAATTACGGTTAGTAAAAAGTCAGCTCTATGGATAGAAGAGAGAACCAAACTGTGATCAGTCACAGTTCATACCTGACTTTCCAATGCTGGAATTTTAGGTTGCCTCTGAACTTTGGGAGTATACTTTTATCAGAAAGACAGAAGCATGCATTCCTTAGGGGAAGGAAGGGAGGAGGGAGGGAATATGCATGTGCTTGTGTGTGTGTGTGTGTGTGTGTACAAATTATTTTGTGTGAATAATCTTTTTTCTTTATTTTTTTAAAAAAGTTTTATCTGCCAAATATAAGCCTGCCCTCAAACCCCTCATAGTCTTTGGAGTGATCAGATAAAAAAAGGGATAATTACTTAGTACAACATACAGGAGAGCATTTAACTCCTAGGGGAGAACATTGGCAGGAAAGTCTTTCCCAGGAAGGTTGTCATGAACTTTGAAACAAAAGTTACCCAGGCCAAGAAGGAACTTGGAAGAAATCGTTGGAGGCAGAGAGGTAGTATATTCCCAGAGGTACAGCATGCGTGGTGATGGAGCCAAGAAGAATGGTCTCTTAAACTAGTTTCCCATAACTTGTTAATATTGGAGTTTGGAGAATAATTTGAAAAGAAATAAGAGTTGAAGTAATAATAATAAGCTGGGGCCTTCAAAGAATCAACATCAAATATGTGACATGTTTTTATCTTTATTTTAAGAGCCTTTAAAGCTGTTATATTTTTGTTTCAATTTATATTGTTACTGTATACCATGACTAAGTTGTTAAAATACAAATATTAAGTTAATTGGACCTTACAATTTGCTAAACAGAACTATTGGGCTTTTTGTTTGTTTGTTTGTTATTTTTGCCAGCAAAGAATGAGAAAAAAAATTACTGAAATGATAAGGATACCATGAACCAAGAAATTTTAAGGGACTGTGGCTTATTGCATAATATTAATCCAAGAACATGTTAAAGTAATTTCTGCAATATTATCTGGTGAGCTTAAAAGAATTGAAATAAAAGTACCTAGTGGAGTTGGATTAATTTCAAGTCTTTTTGTCTAAAGTATTTTTTTTTTGCCTCAGTCTACTTACATAAGACTGTACAGGAGAAATTTCTTATTCATTGGCAGTTCTCATATGGCTGGTGCTTTCAATACCCACACTAAGGTGAATTAAGAGCTAAAATGATGAGACTCACATTGGATGATAAATGTTGAAGGAACTGAAGATGTGACAAAGTGGTAGCATGCTTGCCTAGCATGTGAAACACCTTGAGTTTTATTACCGGCATTCACTGTGTGAGTGAGTGAATGAGTGAATGAATGAATACTGAAAAACTTCAACAGTATTTTAGACCAGGAATATGATCATCCTAAATACTCTTAGATAAAAATAAGAAACTTAAAGCCAATATGCATATTTCAGGAATTAGCTTAGGTGAGAAGAGAGAGCCAATCTGCTATCTATAGAGTATAGAATAGATATGCATATGAAGGTTTTCTGTTTTGTTTTTTGTTTGTTTGTTTTTTATGGTGTGTTTTGTTTTGTCAGGATGTCAAGGAGAACTTAGCTTTAAGAATGTTAGGAACAAATTACTAGAAAGTCAGCTCCTTGATCTTTTATATAAGATGCTGCCATTAGCTCATCTTTCCCCCAACTTGCTACGTATTTCTATTAGAGGTTAAAAAGTGGATGTAAAATATAATACACCAAAAATATAGGTAGGATGTACTTATATGTACATGTAATGCATATTTTCAGAGATATGTAAACATGCTGCACAGTGAAATATCTTCTTTTCTATCTCATCCACAAACCTAGCTCTTCTCAAAGGGAATACTATATTGATTGCCTTCAGAATTTAAAAATATTCAAAGCAATGCTGTTAAACTAAGACCCATTATCATTAGTCTAGTTAGATGAAAAAAAAAGTAGCCAGACTATAACTGGCTGATTTACATGTAGTTTGAGTTTACTCAACTGATGTTCCATTTTAAGAAGAGTAATTATATGGGCTCTATCTTAGCTTTTAAGACACACTCTAAAGGTATTTTCTGTTAATAATGTTTTTGTATTGACAACTAAACTTCTAAGATAGTTAGCCATGAAAAAAAAATTCCATATTATTGTCTTTCAAGCCTAAAACATACTGTAATATGATTAAAAAGTGGCCAGAAAGGTACCTACTTTGTTTTACTAGTTTATTTTTATGTGATTTTTGTAGAGGAGAATTTGGTATATATAGAATTTAGTATATAATGAGTCAAAATTATACTTGAAGTTTCTCTTAGAATGTCTTGAATTACCAAATATTTCTGAAAGGCCACTAACACTTATTTTGATTTTGTAGATAAATAAATCAACTTCTTTGTTTGTTTGTTTGTTTGTTTGTTTTTTTCGAGACCACCGCCGGCACATAAATCAACTTCTTAAAGATTAAATAACTTGCCCAGAGTTTATAATTTGTGAGTGACAATTTAACCATCTTTACACAGCCCTGTGATGCCTTTGTATGGAGATGTGTTATAGTTCATGTACATTGCTAGATTTTTAATGATATAGTCTTGCTGTATCCCAAACTGGCCCCAAACCTTGCAATCCTTCTGTCTCAGCTTCCCTTTGGCATTAAAGATATGAAGCATCATGCCTAGCTCACTTTAAATGTATTTGTCATATAACATTACTTAGTAAGTAGATAGAATATTTGAACTTATGGTTCCATATGGTTTTAACACAGGAAAAAACACTTATCCTTAATGTTGCCCACTTGCTTTTCTAGACTCTTATTATTGTATATTTGTTTATTTATTTATTTACTTATTTTAGGGAGATTCCCGGACTCTTCCATTTTCTGAGAATGTGAGTGCTGTTCAGAAATTAGACTTTTCAGATACAATGGTGCAACAGAAATTGGACGACATCAAGGATCGAATAAAGAGAGAAATAAGGAAAGAACTGAAAATCAAAGAAGGAGCTGAAAACCTGAGGAAAGTTACAACAGATAAGAAAAATTTGGCTTATGTAGACAACATTTTGAAAAAGTCAAATAAAAAATTAGAAGAGTTACATCACAAGCTACAAGAATTGAATGCACACATCGTTGTATCGGATCCAGAGGACTCTGCAGGTATTGTACTGTTTTCTATTTCTGTGATACATTAGTAAGACATTCATCCTTCCAGAGAATTCTGTTTTATGCTGGTAGATTTTAGCTGTTGTAAAAGAACAGAGACTGTTTTCTGTTGTGGTCTTGTTTCTCTACTGCTCAGGCTAGTGAGTTTATGGCTCTGAACACTGGAGCATTTGCTTAGAGGTAAGTAACTGTTGTATTTATCCTTAACGAGTAGGACAGGACTTGCAGTTATTTTCTAGTATTCTTTTGTACTGAGTCAACCACATGCTCTTAACCTTATGATCAGTAGCAAAGTGGACCAAGTGATTCAGAAATGAGACATTCATTCCATGGGGCCAACCAGATGGCTTAGAGAGGAAGGATGCTTGCTCGTTCCTCAGCCTGACCTTTTCATTCCCAGTGCCCGTATAATGGAAGGACTGATTTTATCACCTTGCTGCTATGTGTACTATGAACCTGAATTAAGCACCTGAGTTCTCAGGCACATTGCTTAAGAAGAACAAAAGTCAAAACAAAGTCCCAAACATTACCTGTTACTTTTCTGTAAATATAAATGATAAGAGGGAAATGTAACTCATGGTTCCAAAATGACCTTTTTTTTTTTTTTTTTAAGTTGTGGGGAGATGAGGGGTCATTGAGACACAATTTCTCTGTGTAACCCTGGCTGTCCTAGAACTCACTCTGTATCCAAGCAGCTATCAAAATCACAGTCTGTGTCTCCAGATTGCTGAGATTAAAGGTGTGTGCCACTCCCCAGCTCCATTTAAAAAACAAAAAAACAAAAAAACAAAAAAACCAACATCTTTTTGACATTTTTTCAGTAGTACAAGAAGTGAAGATGGGAAAACTGCCTTCCTTCAGACTAAAGGCAGACTAAAGCTAAAGACAGCATTGCTTTTTTATTGTGTAGCTTTTCAAGAAAAGTAAATTAAGCGCTATTATTATTTCATTTGCAGAAAGAAAATAAAGGAAAAAATCCCTTATAAAAAGTAAAGCCCTAGTATCGGATTTTAGACAAACATGTCATTAGCTAGTAAGATATAATAGATGTAAAATTAACAGTCTAATAAGTGTCAGAAAATACAGTATTTAGTGTTCTTCATTTACTTTATTGCTATCTACATGTAGGACTCAGAACTCTTATCTGGAGGTTCTGTATATAGATTTCAACCATATATAAGAACCTAAGCTTTAAAATCACATAAATAATAGGAAACCAGTCTTTGTTTCACAACTAAACAGTTCCAAAGGTGGGAATGAATTTGTTCAAAATAGTCAAACTAGTTATCCAACACTTTCTATTTCTCCTCTTCAGCTAGTAGTCTCTTACCCATAAATTTCGTAATTATATTATAAATGGAAACATGTATTATGAAAATTCCGTTTTTAGTAGCAGTATTTTATAAACTAAGATAGTCTGTTGTATTTGGATCTCAGCCAAGTCCTACATGTCTTGCCTATTGCGTCTTTAGAATTCCAAAATAAGAAACTGCTAGAGCTTTAAACTCTATTTAGAGAAAGCATTTTTTTCTTCATAGAATGCTGAGAACTGCCTTGTGATCCATTAAAATATGAATGTTTTAGTAACACAAAATGTGGCCCATTTGGTGTCTCTAGTCCCCTGTAAAAAATTAATTTTAGTGGAATAAAAACCCCATATGATAAATGTGTGACTGATATTCATGTATGTCGAAATACACAATTTTATGTTTTTTAACAAATATATATATAATGTATCTAGGGATATGTCTTATGTCTACTAAGAAGGCTCCATCACTTCAGTGATTCCATTCCTTACCGTCCCAGTCAGTTCCCACTCAGTCCTCAGCCCTAGAAGCCACTAGTATACTTTATTTAGCATTAAATAGTTTAGAGTATTGACCATTTCTTTAGATATCTATCTATCTATCTATCTATCTATCTATCTATCTATCTATCTATCTATCTATCTATCTAAAAAACTTCCTTTAAGCCCTACTGTCAAATTCATGGGCTCCCTCAGAACCTTAGTTGATAACATTGTAAAACCTTCCCTGATGGTTTGTTCTTTTCCTCTCTTTGCTACTTTGTTCATTTATTGTTGTATTGTAATTTGTTTCCATCCACATGTATCCCTCACTAAATTGTGTACTCCTTGAAGGCTCACACATTTCCTTGTGTTCTACAGGGTTACTATAGAAACTGGGACATAGCAGCACATAATTGTGACTATTATAAATGTTTAAAACCCAGCAAATCAAAATTGTACCTTCAGTTTTGTAATTATTATGAAAGCATATTTTGTAATTTGACTTTAAACATTAAATAAGGTAGAGGATAAGCCTAAAATTAAGTTTTAGGATAAAACCAAAACCATTTTCTACTGATAATGTTTTGTTTGTTTGTTTGGTTGATTGGTTGGCTTTTTTAATGATAGTGTTTAATATTTACTTTCTAGATAATTAGAAACCAAATGTATAAAATGTCAGTTTGTGCTTTGATTACTTAATACTTTAGAGTGTTGGAACAAAACTTAGTAATTTTGTTAAAATCCACATTTAGTGTGTGTGTCTGTGTGTGTTCATTGAGCACAGGCGCACACACATGCCATGGTACATACATGGAGGCTGGAAGAGACAGCTTTGTGTGTCTATCCGTGTCTTTTACCTTGCTTTGTATTTATTGCTGTGTATGCATACCCAGCTAGCTGGCCAGCAAATTTCTGAGGTTTCTCCTGTGTATGCCTCCTATCTCCCTATAGAAAGGAACACTAGGATTACAGATGTTTGCTCTACCATGTCTGACTTTTATGTGGTTCTGAGGATCTGAACTCTAGTTACCAGATCTGCACACTGAGCTTTCTCCTCAGCCTAGTTCTTAAGTCATTGGTTACACATGCCATGGCACATATACGGAGGCCAGAAGAGACAGCTTTGTGTGCCAATCCTTGCCTTTTACCTTGCTTAGTACAGGATCTTTTTTTGTTTACAGCTGTGTACAGTAAACAGTTTTACCTGTTTGTAAAGTAAGGATTTTTATCAGGTGGACTTCTTAATTATATAATGCTGAAATGTTGTTTATTATCAAGGCCTGTACATTTGGGGCTGGTATTTTTAATTTGCTGTTCCAAGTCACATGAAATTAATATTTGCTATTCATGCCCAGAACTCTCTTATTAATCTTCCATTTGTTTTTCAGATACTTTAAAATACAGGGGAAAAAAAACTATTTCAGTAGTTGCATAAAAGCAAATGACAACATTCAACCTCTTTCATGATAAAAATTCAGTAAATTAGAAGTAGTAAGAATTGTACTCAGCACAACCAACCAAACAAAAAACCCAATAAAACAAATGCTAAATATAAGCAGTTCTTAGAAAAAATGGAAATTGAAGTGTTTAATAGCTAATCATGGAGAACTGTAACTGAAAAACATGGAGAGATATTTCCTCCCACCCCTTAGATGGGTTATTTATTTAGAAGTTGAAGGATACATGTTGGCAGAGATGTGGAGAAGAGGAAATCTGTATGTTCTTAGTGCTTTTGCAACTTAGTAGAACTAATATGGGAGATACAGTAAAGGTTTCTCATAAACAAAAGATAGAAAAAGCTGCCCCATTCCGTCTGTACCACTACAAACACAAGCAAAACAGTTGCCATATGACTCAGTAGTCTTACTTCTTCCTCTTTGTTCAAAGGAATTAAAAATCACCACATGAAAGAGATGGTGCACATGCCCCCCTGATCCTTGCAGTAGTTGTTACCATAGCTGTGCTGCACGAACAGTGGAAGTGTCTACCAATTAACAAATGGATTCAAAATAGGGTTTTTAGTCCTATTTTATTTAGAGGTCTTTCCTTCTCAGCACAAGGCTTTAAACTCAATCCTCAGTACCACCACTTCCTCACATGGTTTTATATATGTGGGGAATACCATTAAGCCATTAAATGGCTAGAAACGGTCACTTGAAACATAGATTAACTTAGTGGGCATTATCATAAGTACATCCAGCCATAAAGAGGAGGAGACAAGTACTATATCAGATTATTTGCATAGTAATTTTAAAACATCAACTCAGAAATAGAGCACAAGGAGCTGTTTAATTCGCCTAGTTTGTTCATTCCTGGTGTAGACATGAAAGATTACACTAAACATAATAATTATTTACCAATTAAAAGTAAAATAACACTTTTTAAAAAGAGAATTCTCCTTTTACAAAGAGAATAATCTCACAAAATGATATTATTTTTAGCACACATAGAAATTAGGACTGTATGGCTAGTTGAGACTAAATGTACCTTACGTGAAAGATCATGAATCTCTATAAGACGGAGCTGCAGTTGAGAATTAGCACCCAATTCAGAAGCAGCTACTTGGCCTTAATTCCAGCACTTGGGAAGCCTAGGCCCTGTCTCAAAAAAACAACAAAACCAACAAACACAGCATGGTTTAAGTTCCCTGTTTCCATCTGTTAAAAAATTATTAATTATTGTGTTGGATGGGGGAGTCCGGGGTACACAAGCTACAAGTTCTAGGGATTGATCTCTGATTAAGCTTAACAGCAATTGCCTTTATCCACTGAGCTATCTTCTTCACCCTCATTTTTCCTCTGAAGACATTTTTCTATCTTCTCATACCCTCAAAATACAGTAATTATAGTTATTAATCTAGTGATTATTTTCTTTAATATCTTTGTTTGTTTTTTGTAAGCAAGTAACAAAATTGAGGTTTGGATTTGTTTTTTCCAGGAGAAAGTTAATCTTAGCTTTTTTTTTTTTTTTGATGACTAAAGTATAATTTATTAAACCATTCTTGGATCAATAGGTGTATAAATTTAATTTTGCTGCTATTATAAATGTGGCATGAAAATTAAAACTGAATTTTATATGTAGTATAGTATAAAGGATGAATCTATGAAATGGTTTGTTATATAATTGCTTAGTATTCGTATTCTCTAATGAATTCCTCACTATTGAACAAACTTTGAATTGTCAGCTCATTAAGGGTGATTGACCAGTAGCAAATCACTTATTTCCATCCCTGGATTTGTTTCCTGTTCACCATAAGCATACAACTAAATGGTGTATAGATTCTTAATATTTGAATTCTTGTTAAAAATTATTTGTATCTTTTTATTTAATGTATATGAGTGCTTTGTCACATGCTTATGTGCGCCATGTGCATGCCTTGTGCCCAAGGAAGACAGAAAAGGGGATCGAGTATTGGTGAACCTCCATTTGAGTCCTGGGAACTGAATCTGGCTCTTCTGCAAGAAGCAGTGAATGCTTTTAACTGTTGAGTCATCTCTCCAGGTCCATTACTTGAATTTTGTGATGTACTTTCAAAAAAATTACTAATACGGTAAATGCTTGTTTGGAGGTGGTTGCTTTGTTTGTTTGCTTAGGTATTTTTGTTTGTTTTCTATTGTTTTGTTTTTCTGTACCATCCTGGTAATTAACATATTGTGGACGTGTACCATAACCTAGACTTACTGAGAAGGAAGTCTCAAAAGAGAATTTCTGAGGTCAGTTGGTCTGTGGGCATGTCTGTGAGGGGTTGGTTTTAGTGTCTTACTTGGTGTGGTAAGAAAAAGGAAAGTTGGGTGCTCTGTGGCACCAATCCTTGGGCAGAGGAAAAGAATGTCTTTATTGCCACCCGAAACTTCACTATTGCTAAGGCTTGTAGTTGCTCTTCTCCCTAAGTCCATATTCAATGGCAACTATTTATGAATAGTTTTACTTTTAAGAATGTCATAAAAATAGAAGCAAAGTATGTAGTCTTTAGAAACTAAAGTTAGCCTATTGCCTTTGAGATTCATCCAAGATGTATGTAAGTATCAATTGCAAAATTCTTCTGAGTAGTCAGTTGTATAGATGTATCACAGTTTATCTACTCACCAAGCATATTGGATTTACTGTTTTGTTTTAGGTAGTAGTGAGCTAAATTGCTATAAATGCTCATGAATGGAATTTTGTATGAATAAAAGTTTTTACTTCGCTTTAATAAAGGCCTAGGACTAAGATTGCAAAGATAGGTGCTATAGTGTCTTTATATGTAAATTGCCGAAGTATCTTTCGGAGGGGCCATATTATGTTTCCTTCCACCAGTAAGGCATGGGAATTCTGTAGTGCCACATGTTCTCCAGCACTTGGTATTGCAGGTCTGTTCTTAGCCAGTCTGATGTGTGTAATGTTGACAGTGTACCTTATTGTACTTATAGACTTGAAGCAGGATAAAGAAAAGTTTACAGAGAATTTCAAAAGCAGCTGCGTATGCCTTAGGGACAGAGGATATACAGAAGAAAGTCTCCTTTCCTAGGAGGTGCTGTGCACCATTTTCAGACAATAAAATTCAGCACAGCAATTCTGAACAGATATTGTTGCTACCAGTGTTGTTTCACCTTAATCAAAAGTTGTCACACCCAACAGTCTTACCCTTGTCCATTGCTTGTAATCCATTAAAAAACCTAACCTGAGTTGACATTGGTTTATTAAATATTTAAGCAAAATTTCTTCAGTTGATAGCATTTGATAAAGGTTACCTTGAATATACAGAAAAAGAAAGCTCCATTATATTTTGAGTAGGTTTCAGGTGACTATAAAAGATAAGTCTCCCTGTAGGTAGGCAAGTGGGACTGTAGGTAACATGACATGAGTCTGGAGCACTTCTGTTTGTAAGCCATCCGCTTATGAACACCAAATGGAAACCAAAACGATGGTCACTGAATACATAGTGCTTAGTGCCTTGTAGACTCGCAGATAGAAGCTTAAGAAAAGGGATACGTGGTGACATGTGTCTATATAATATTACTTTTATTAATTTAGATTTGGCTAGGTTTGCTTCAACTGTCTTTCCTGCCAACTGTTTTAAATGAAGTAACTAGCTTTGTCCCATTAAGCAGACACTCTGGCTGTAACAAATGCACCTTGATGGATTTTGAGCATAGAGTCAACTAGCTGTAAATGAAGACCAAAAGTAATCTATGATCTGAGTAGTCATCCAGCTAGATCATTATATTGCTGTATGGTTACACACCACTTGGATGACCTTCAGACCTTGTTTTTATTTTTTGTTTAAAAGAAAAAGAAGCTAGGCAGTATGTTCCTCCCTGGACTATTTTGTGAGCAAGATGTTTTGATAGAGTATAGATCAAACAAGAGGCACCTACACTCACATGATCAGAATGTAAAACCTCTCTAGGTGTAAGTAAAATCTTAAGAAAAGTTTCCTAACACAAGGAAGAAAAGATTCAATGTCAACCACATTTCTAATCTCAACAACATCAAGGTGATCTGGAAAGATGCCTGAGAGCACTTATTGCTTTTGCAAAGGGTCTGAGTTCAGTTCCTAGCAACCACATAGCAATTCATAGCCACTTGTAACTTCTATTCCAGGAGGTCCAACCCCCACTTCTGGCCTCTATAGATAAGGCACTGCATGCTTGTGGTAGACTTACATACATGCACAGAAAACACATTCCACGTGAAATAAAAATAAATATTCTTAAGAGGACAGTTAGAGAAACATTTGATCTAACAATAATGCTTATTTCCATGCTCTAAACCTCTAATATATATTTTTGAAGCATTTATTCAGTTGTGATTTTATCAAAAATACTAAAAGTTTCAGAAGCCAGTGAGCAACATGGCTTGGTGGAATAAAGGCTTTCCACCTCACCTAATGAGCTGCCTATCCCCAGGACACCTATGTTGGAAGTCCTCTATTGTCTACATCCACACCGTGATACCTGTGCACGTGGTACACATGCATTACAAATGTGATTTAAAAAGAAAAGGCACCAGAAACAGCATATCTGATGTACTACAGATTTGTGGTGAAGGGTGATAACAAATCAGTATTTGTTCTGACCTTTTGGACTTTCATATCTAGGGATCTTTTAACCATGTTGTATTTTCTGGTAACTTCCAAAGTTACCAGAACCAGGCTTTGTTTTCTGAATTGTACTGATGGTCTGTGGTCAGGAGGGTGTCCTGTTGCCTTTCCCTTGTATTATGTCTAAAGTTAGAAAGTCTTACCTGTGTTGTCTATCCTCTTAATGACATTACCCCAATGGCTCATAACTAAACCTTGACTTTTACTATGAGCATCATCCTGGTCACTTTCACTTTCCCATTCAGGACACAAAGACCTGCTTATATTTTATAACAGAACTATTATCTGTATCTTTTCTTTTTTCCAGCCAGTTTCTCTTCATTTCAACTTAAACATTGCTAGTAGCTTTATTTTTAACCCAGTTTCGTTGGGGTGTTGGGTTTTTGTTGGTTGAGTTGGTTTGGCTTGTTTGCTTGCATCCTTGTATTTTTGTTTTTCTTTTTGTTTTGGGACGCAGGATTTTGTAGCCTAGGCTGGCCTTGAACTTGCTGGTAGCTGACAGCGACCTTGGGCTCCTGAGTGCTGGGATTATATAACTTCCTCTCACATCAAGCTTCCCGACACTGAGTCCGTCTTGTGGTTTGTTTCCTTATTTCATGTTTTCAGTGAGTCTCCATCCTCTCTGTGCCCATTTGTATACAGTACAAATTTGCAACATGTCTAAGATGCCCTTTATAATGGCCTGGTGTCTTCATGTTACTTCAGTTTCTCCCATTAATCCCAATCCCAATTTTTCCCATAATAGTTACGTTTGCCTTGTCTTTTTTACCTCCCTATACTTGCATACAAGTACAGAGTTTTATATACCCAGTGTGACTCCCTTGGAGAAACTATTTTCCTTTGTGAATGGTTGAGAGATCCCATCTCGATTAGAGTTGAGAGCTCATGTCTACTTCCCATCTCAGTACTGGGATCCAATCTGATTTGGACTTGTACTGGTCTTATGCATTTTTAAATTATTTGATACTTTTCAGTTTTATGTATTTGCTATGTTTATTTCACATTGCATATAACATACATGAAATTCCTTAAAAATGTAGTCTTTGAAGATTTCATATGTGTAAACAATGTAATATTGGTGTTCACTCCCCTCCTCCAACTCCTCGAGGACTCCTTTCTCTTCTTTCTTACTCCTCTTCTTCCTCCTTTTTTTTCCTTCTTCAACCCAGAGAATAATTAATGCTATCTGTTATGTGTTCATGCGTGTGAAACCATCCACTGGAGCATGTCATGCCAAAGAAGAATGAGTCTGTCAACTACCAATAATCCTCAGTTGAGACAGAACTCAGTTGAGACAGATGGTGAGGCATGAGTGCCTCCACCATCTCTGCAGGAGTTTTGGTTGGCTTGATCTGTTGTAGGTGACTACAGCCCTTCTGTGAGTTCATGAGTGCAGTAGCTATGTCATGTTCAGAAAACAGCATTTTCACAGCAAGGCTTATCTTGCGCTTTTTTTTCATTCTCCTGCCCTCTCTTGTGTGATGTTCTCTGAATCTTGTAGAGGGGGCATTAGTTGATAAAGATTTCCCATTTAGGAACTGGGGAGATGCTGCTTCAGAAGCTAAGAGCATTCTGCTTTTCCAAAGGACCTGAGTATGGCGCCCAGCACCCATGTTAGGTAGCTCACAACTGCCTATAACTCTTGTTGGAGGGGACCCAGCATCCTCTTCTGAATTCTGCAGGCAGGAGCTCACAGCCAGTCACATAGTCATCCAGACACACATATGTGCATATAATTCAAAATAATTCAAAATAAATCTTTCAAAGATGCCCCATTTAGAACTGAGCACTTAAATCAGTAAGTGAAGTCTTTACCAGGCTAATTCCACAGACTTTCTTCTCCCTTGTGACTTGTCCACTTGAGCTTTGTGAGGTTTTAACTGTACTAGAACTTTGTGTTAATAGCTGTTGAAATGTAGTTTCAATATCTGTCAGTTTTTACTTTATTTTATGGTTATATGTATCTGTATGTCTGGTGAATTGGAATAAAATAACTATCTAATCTGTATTCTGTCAATTTAAGGTGAGAGTTTTGTGACAGTAGAGAATATCTCATTTCCATTTTTTACTGTTTTTACACACATACATATACACATACACACATATATGAAAAAGACAAGCATGTATCACTACACGTGACCTTTTATTTGGATACTAGTGGTCAAATTCATGTTCTTGAGCTTGTAGGCAAGTACTTTATTGTCAGAGCTGTTTACTCAGTCCAGATTTGATTTAGTTTTCTTCAGTCAACTATTTGCTGTTTGTATCATTTATATTTAAATAATTACTATTGTATTTATATTTGTAATAAAATATCTTTATTCTTTTAGCATTTACTTTTCTCACCCTTAAAAGTCAATTACTTTGTAGTTATTGATTTATGTAAATGGTACAGCATTTATACTTAGCAAAAATCTATACTGGTAATTACTATTACCTGTCTCCGCTCACCTTTCCTCTCCATCCATGTACATCTACTTAGAGTTGATTGACAATCCTGAATCCATGTATTGTTATCTCTCACTGGTCCTAAAAACTTCATCTCCGTATTTTCAATGCTAGCCTATTTCTTATGTGTCTGAAATGCTGTTAATCTAGTCTGTTATAGTAGATAAGACTAGTACTGGTACCCAAGATGGTTAGAATCTCTGCAGGAAAGCTGAATCTAAAACAGATTATTGTAATAGTGTATAAGATTTCAGTCAAGGGAAGAATATGTGTGTCCAGTTAGACTGAGGGATATTTGAGAATGTTTCCTAGAAAAAGTGATACTTATTCTAAGAGTAGTGTGGAAGAATGATTTCCATTTTTCAGAAGCAGCTGAAAATTTTAGCAACATCAAATTTGCCTGGAAAGTAGTAGTGGTAGGTTACCTTGGAGCTACACAGCGTAGGTCTCTAGAGCTCAGTTGCTGACTTAGGTGTTTTCTTGGTAGGCAGTCACTTAAAAATATTTCTGTGAAAGAATTAGTCCTGTCCATTATCCATCTTAAAACATAGCAATTTATATTAGTGTTAATGAAGACATTTCATTGAGCTATATCTATTGCTGTTTGTTTATATAACTTAAAAAAAGTAAAACATCTTGATGTACAATTATTCAACCAAATTTACTCACTTTGTATACTATTTTAAAATAACGTAATGATGTTTAGAAGATTAGACATGTACATTATTTTTATTATAGCCCCCACATTATTTATTAATTTTTTGATAAGTTTAACAATTGATCCATGGAAATTTGTCCTTGATCATAATAATGGGGCTAACTTAAGTGGCAAAGTACATGTTAAAATCAGGCGCGGTATTGCTCCTGTAAAACTAGCTCTTAGGAGTTTCAGGCTACTCTGGCTATGTAGTGAGTTCCAGGGCATAGTGAGACTCTGTTCCAAACAAACTATTTCAACATTTTTTTCTTATAACTTGGCAGTCTTAGAATAAAATTTTTTCATCTCAAGCAATTATTTTTAATTTCCTTTACACTTTTATTTTTATTACATTTATTTATGTCATGTGTACACACTTAGGAGGGTGCGTGTGTGGAGGTCAGAGGACAACTTTGTATCAAGTGAGTACATCCTAGACACTGAACATAGAGGTCATCTAGCTGATGCAAGGACCTCAGACTCATTGAACCATCTCACTGACCCAAATTGAATAGTAATGAAGACTTTGTAAACACAATTTTGAAATTATTAACAAGTACACTGGAAACAATTTGTTTTCTGATGTTGTGACTTATCAGTAATCTATAAGGACAAAATGAGAAAGTAGGAAAGTGATCAGAGTCCACATCCCCTCTCTCGCTTTGTGTGTGTGTGTGTGTGTGTGTGTGTGTGTGTGTGTGTGTTTACTCTCTAGCCCATGCTGCCTTCAGCATCACTGTGGTCCTCCTGCCTTAGCAGCTGGAGTGCTGGAAGTCAGGCATGAGGAACCATGCCTAGCTATTTCTTCTAATTTCTAAGTGGAAAGGGAGAGGTGGGGAGGGAGAGAGGGAGCTCCATCTTATGAAGCATATCAAAAGATCATACTACATTTGTGATCTTAGAAAAGTACTTCTTAGAGTTTCTGTAAAGATGAAATGAAGCGGACTATCAGCTGCTTAGCTAAGCTTCAAATTAATTAATAAACCCTTAGTATTGCTTAATAAACCCTTAGTAAGCATAATAGCTGCAACAGTCATAACCACACCAATAATTCACAGCCACAATGTTAACCCTGCCATACAGTGCTCTGGCTCACCTGTTTTTTCCTGTGTTCCTGTGGTCCTTCAGACTGAAGACAGTGTATACTACTTCTATAACTTTAGGTACAGTAAGTATTTCAGTGTCATAATGGGCTTACAGTCATAGACAAGAATTTAATATACAGCATTTCTACCAAAACATAATAAAGTTTTGTATACATGTTTCTAGAGACAAAGAACTTTATTTATACTTTATCGTCAGGCAAACCATATTGTTGTTAGACAACCCTAACAACCAGGAATTCATCTGGTGATACAGCTTTTGTCTCTACTACCTTTTATCCACTGATTCTCTGACCCATGTGGAAACAGGAAGAGGCCAGCTCTTATTTCATTTAAAGGCAAATGTTTAGACAGGGATCATTTCTCCCCTCATCCTAGGCTAAACACCATCCGCTGTCTTACAAACAACACATTCCTGTTCTCGCCTCAGCAGAGGGCTTTGTACTTTTCAAAAATGTGCTTTTATGGTAATTATGCCCCAGATCTGTGTGATTTGGGGTTTTTATACAACCTTTGTATCATTTATGTAAAAAGGGAAATGGGGAAAAAAGTGTTTTTTCAGAACTATACTGTAGATTTTAATATTATAACCTCAGTGGAGTTCATTTTCTACAGTAATTGTGGCCAGTTAACAGTTATTAAATATTTACTATTCACCACACCCTTTTCTCAAGTTATTATACATAGCTCATTTAATCTTCACAATAATCTTTGAGGCATATGCTGTTTTCATTACAGAAGAGGAACATGAGACACAGCCATTCAGTAACTTTCCTGTGTTGCAGTATTTGAACTACATCTCAGTATCTAAAGTAATGCACATTTTTTTTCTTTTCTTTTTCTTTCCTTTGAGACAAGGTTTCTCTGGGTATCCTCTGGCTGTCCTGGAACTTGCTCTGTAGACCAGGCTGACTTTAAACTCAAAGACCCGCCTGCCTCTGCCTCCTCTGAGCTGGAGCTAAAAGAGTGTGCGTGCCCGCAAACTGGGTATGGTGGCTCACACCTTTAATCCCAGAAAAACAGGGAGTAGAGGCAAGCAGATCTCTCCTGAATTTGAGACCAGCCTCAAACAGTGAGTTCCCAGAAGAGCCAGGGCTTTTATAGAGAAACCCAGTCTCAGAAAACAAAATAGAAAAGTGTATGCCCTCACACACAGCTGGATCTAAGTACTCTTATGCCCTATGCTCCATATGGTCAATAATTCCTGTGAGCTAATCTGAAAACCTAGGTACATTTTATATCATCTTTCTATAAGAATGTGTCATATATGAAATGACTTTGGTTAACTCAATTAAAATAGCAGTCTTTCCTGTAGTGAGTTCTAGCTAACTTGGTGGCCTTGTCTGAGTCTTGAAGTAGATAATATCTGTCTAAAGGGTTACTTAAGAATTATTACAAACATACTCATGTGACACATGGTTATACTGTTGTGCTCTTAAATATTCATACATATACAGAGTTTGATATAGTTGATTTCAGGTCATTTACATGCATAACTAAATAAATGCTAAGCACGTAATATAGCACAGCAATTAGTAAGGTAGAGGTCAAACCAGAACTGATTAGGTTCAAATCTGGTTTTGCCACTTCATAGCATGGGATATGTTTCTTAATCTCCTTATGTTCTAGTTTTTGTATTTGTAATTTGAGTGTAATAGTTCAGGGCTGCTTATGAAGATTGGTGTTGATGCTTGTTTACTCATTTATACGTTTTACACTTATTATTTGGATATGGTTTGGGTATGTGTATAGGTGTTGGCATGCATATGGCAGCATGCATGTGGAGGTCAGAGGACAGCTTGTAGGAGTCAGTTCTCTTCTTCTATCATGCAGGTCTTAGGGATGATCAAAGGCAGATCATCATCTGTAGCACTAAGTGCTCTTACCTGCTGAACAAGCGTAGTCTCCATATGCTCATATTATAAAAGCATTTTCATTAGTCCTTGGATCTAGTAAATTGTATATAAATGTTTTGGTTTTTAGTGTTTTCTGAGGCAGGGTCTTGCTCCATATCCCAAGCTGGCCTTGAACTCAAGATCTTATTGTTTCCATCGCCTGTTAATTACAGGTGTAACTTGACCATGTCTGGCTTGTTTGTCCTGGTCTATTGTTTTTAAATTGGGGAACTAATATGGATATGTAAGAAACCAATGACCTTCAATATGAACATTTAGAGACATTGTTGAATTATTAAAAGTCCAACAAAGTCACTTTTAAAGTCATCCATATTTTGTTTTTAATTTAAATATAAGCAACATAGTATTCTGTGCAGTACACGGTGACATAAATATTTGGTCTCATTATCCCTAACCTATCACAATTTGAAATCAACCATTATTCTTGGACAATTTCTATTATAGTTGAATCTCTTGCAGTATAAAAGGGTGTGAACATTTTTATGCTTAATTGATGAGCACTTAATGTCAATACATTGTAATAAGTTCTGTTTGCAGAGAATTACCAGAGTAGAATTTGTGTAATATTTGGATATTTCATTCTCATATCAATAATGTGACAAAGGGAGAATTTAGTTACTGAATAGAATAGTCAAATTGTGTAATGATTTAATTTAAATGTAGTAGTATTTGAAAAAAACTTGGATAGGCATAACTCATCTTAAAACAGACTGGTTTCAGATTCACCATATAGCCCACACTGGTCTTACACATGTAATGATCCTTTGGCCTCAACCTCCTATGTGTAGGGATTATACCGAGCCAGGCTCCAAATGGTCACTTCTATAGGGAGTAAGCTGAATTAAGATAGTTCTGCAACTCAAGTAGTTCCTTTGCTTGAGCTGGTTAAATTCTTTGTTATCTATAAACATAAGGAGAATTCATTTAAGTGACTTGAAACTCATTTCAAACTGTGTTATTCTTTGAGTATATTAACTTACATGTTATGATTTCAATGATAATTTTTATTAATGTATATCAATTGTATGATGTAATGGGTTTTATTGTGCCATTTTTACACATGCAGATAATATATTTTGGGCAGATTCACCTTGACATCCCAGTTTTAAGCAATAGTTGATTCTAATAACAATCACGTGATATTTTATACACAGATTGTCCGAGGACTCCAGATACTCCAAATAGTGACTCTCGTAGTTCTACTAGCAACAATAGATTGATGGCCTTACAGAAACAACTGGATATAGAACTTAAAGTAAAGCAAGGTGCAGAGAACATGATACAGATGTACTCAAATGGCTCTTCAAAGGTAAGGAAATCCCTAGTATTTTTATGTTCCACATATCCCCTAAAATTTCATTTGCTATCCCAGCATCAGTAATAGGAGTGACTTGACTGCCATTGTCAGAATTTCAGAGTGCTGGACTTAGTTTGTCTGGCAATCTGAGCTCCCTGCTAATGTCAGCAGGTGATTGCTGCCTTCGCAAGCTCTCCTAGTATAAATAGGAGTGGTTTTCACTCCATGTAGTGCTCCATTCTTCACGTTTATGGTTTCTGTTGATAATTTTAGAGTTTTAGTGATCATGAGATAATTTTAGCCACAAAGTTGGATAATATAGACAAAAAATAGAAATGTTTTTAAAACAATAGTATAAAAATAATTGTTTATTTTCTCAAAACCTAGTTAATGGGTAAGGAACATGGAGTTCTCTATATTTGTAAAACCTGAAATTGCACCAAAACAAGAAAATTATTTTTTAAAAAAATATGACAAAAGTGGGTTTTCCGACCAAGCAGGCTCTGGGAAAGGACAAGTGAAAGCTAACATCCTAGCATCGCTTACATGGCTGGATTACCATTGTACATTCTTGAGACTGTTATTGTAACTACCATTTGCAATCAGTGTTGAGGGAGCAGTTCATAATAAGAACATGTGTTTGCAGATATACTGTGGCAGAGAAACAGAATGTTAGGGACCTCTGAGCCATATTCCAACATAAGATTCCAGTGAGTTTATGATTCTGAAAATCTGAGGTACATTTATTATAAACTCTACGTATCTAATCTCAAGTTACTCTAAACATTCTTATCTCTGAACGTCAGTGTTTCTTCATTTTCAAATGTATGTGTTATTTTGTGTATGGTGTGTATGTGTTCAGGCATGCATGCCAGAGCATGAGTGTGGAGGTCACAGGGCTACTGTAGGAGTTAACTCTTACTCTCTACCATGTGAATTTCAGGGCTCAAATTTGGATCATCAGGTTTGGCAGCAGGTATCCTTACATACCAAACCCTCCCTCTGCCCAAATATTTTTATTTGTATGTGTTTGTATACATACATCCATACATGTATGTTTAATATATGAATGCATGTATATATACATATATATCTACATATGTATCCATATATTAGATATGAGAACTTCAAAATAAAAGCTCTTTGGTATTTATTTTTATCCCAGCTTGTAAAGAATATGAAGTGAGAGGGAAAAGGATCATTTCTTAATGTCTTGCCACCTACTCTTCCAATAAACAAAGAATATGTATATAATAAGTAAGATTTTAAGGTTAATGATGAAGATTAGCTAGATTAACAACATTTAAAAAACTTAGTGGAGTATGCTTTTATTTGGTAGGATATTGCATCAGTAACCTTTAGCATTCGTTATTGGGAGATAATATTGTAGTGTCCTCTTTTTATCTCCCTACCAGCGCCTTCCCTTCAAGTCCCTTTCTCATATTCATGCCTTTTTGTTTTATTTTGTGACCAGTGAGTCTAACCAGCCCGGTGCATGTGACTATTGGGAGAAACTCTCCATTATAGGAAGCTTCTAATGCTCAACAGATCAGGGAGAGGACCCCATGAGCATTTTAGTCATGCCTGTCTATTGGCAGGCCTATCCTGTTAAGAGCCACCAAAGCTTATATGGGTTTATGTTTACAGTGGCTGTGTCCTGCCTCAAAGATGACAATTTGTGTCTCTCTGTCTTCTGGATATTACATTTCTGTCCATCCCATCTTCCATAGTGTTCCCTGGTGATATAGATGTCTTGGTTAGGAATAAGCACTCATCTGCCACTTGCTCTCAGCAGTTTTAGGAACCACAAATCTACACCTTTACAAAGTCTTCTCTGGTTAATGCTTTATTGATACAGTGTCTCACTATCTAGCACTTGCTGGCCTCAGAACTCCTGCCTTGGGTTACCCAAGTACTGGGGGTTATAGACATTTGCTAATGTGTTTAGCTTGGTTTTTTTCTTGGCCTTTACTATAGAAAAGTTTGTTTATTTTTATCAAAGGTTGTTTTGAAATGTTCTATGACGTGATGGCAAGCATTTTAAAATTAAATTAAGCCAGTTAGTGCTGTCTGTCATAAGTTTTTTTAAAGTCTCAGGTTGATGGATTAATTTGAGGGGTTTAAGATAACCCCTTTAAAGTTAAAGTGTGGACTAAAGGGCCATCAAGTTCCATTGTATTCTACTAGTTGTCTTTGAAAACTGTAAGACTAAGGACTAACTTATATAAATTTAAGTGTAATGAACATACTAAAATCAAAGAAGTACATGGATAAGTTACAAAAACCATAGGTCCAAACTAAACAGATCTGTGAGCATAGTACTAAGACAGATATTTACTATTCCAGTAGCTTTTTAATTTTAATTAGGAAATCACTTAATTAATGGTACTTAGTTAGAAGGCCAAAGCCTATTAGCAGCTGCTGTAGTCTCCAAGACAGTCTTAACATGTTTCTTCTGTCTAGACATGATCTTAACTGTTAACTTCTCAAAGGATCAAAGTACATTTTTATGAATTAGAGATAAAATTGAGTTGAAATTATGTAGCATATTGAAAGGATCTAGTTTAATACTCATGGTAGGTTCTGGGATATAAGCTTTTAGAAAGCCTGTCTTAAAAAAGTAATAGCATGCATAAATAATTGGAAATAATAATAGTGGCTTGTGCAAGTGACTGCAAACCTGAAGAAGAATCACTGAAGTGCCATAACAAATTATTTATGTCTTTATAGAGGAATTTGAAAAGCAAACTGATACTTAAAAACTAAATTTAGCAAAGCTTGGTAGCCCATGCCTATAATTCCAATACTTAGGACACTATGACAGGAAGATCATTACTATAATGCCAGCATGGGCTATGTAATGAAATGTCTCCACAAACAACAGATAACTACTTTGTCTGATGGTGGTATGCGCAGCCTAGTTAAGGCATGTGGTGGTTGGTAAGGGTATAACACAAATTAGTAGCATACTTTTTAACCTGATTTATTTGAGAGTAAATAGAGTTCACTTTTTGTGTGTATGATGTACATATGTATGTCCAAGTGCATACGCAAGTGGATGTGTATATGTCAGGAAGCTAGAAGTTTAAATAGTTTGCATTTATAGCAGTCAGGTTAAAGGACTCCTTATGTCTTAAGGCAGCAGCAAAAATAAAGAAGATAGAATCCGGGTATTGGTATCTGGATGGAGAAGAACACAGTCAAAGATGACTCTTAAATGGTTATGAAGACAGAATTGAATGTGCTATTTACATTGATAACAAATTCACAAGAGGGAATAAGCAATTTGGGGCCTAGGCTGTCTTTGAAGTTAGGGTGGCTTCAAGCTTGTGATGCTCCTGCCTTCTGCTTTCTAAGTGTTGCTTCCTCCAGGTTCGTGCACCCATGCATGCCACACAACTATCCCGCACGGGGCAGGCGGACGCGCCTGGAGGGGAAAAAAATCACGGGTTTTCCCGGTGTCCGCGGCAGGACCGGAATCCAAGATGGCGACCGCCAAATCCGACTACCATTCCCAGCGTCCTCTGGGCGCAGGACCCGGTTTCTTTATCATGTGTTTAACATTAGAATGCGCCGGGCGGTGGTGGCGCATGCCTTTAATCCCAGCACTTGGGAGGCAGAGGCAGGCGGATTTCTGAGTTCGAGGCCAGCCTGGTCTACAGAGTGAGTTCCACGACAGCCAGGGCTTTACAGAGAAACCCTGTCTCGAAAAAAACAACAACAACAAAAAACCCATTAGAATGCAATGTTATGTAGGCCAAGAGCATTGCTTGGCTTTTCACTGCTCTTACATCTTAGTAGACATGCACTGACATACTCTGTTACGAAGCTCATTACTTGTTTCCAAGACTGAATGCTGCTCTAGCACTCATTCGTTACTACTTATCTTCTACTGGCTGCTGTTGAACACTGTTCTTTCCTGACTTTGTATCTGTGTGTATGATGGTTCTTTCTACTTTATAATTTATATGACTAAGATGTTTTTATTATTAATACAAAGACCCAGGGAATGAGATACATTTGTCTTATCGTCTAAAGAGTAGTACTTCTTACCATCTTCTATTTGTGCACTTGTGACTCCATGTAGCATCACTGACTTTTTCAAGCAGTCTCTGAAGGTTCTGAAGGCTTGTTAAAGAGACATGTCCAGTTCTTATATTCAGATAGTATACAAAGCTATTTATTAACAGCTAGGGTTCTTCACAATGATTTCCTCCCTCCCTTGTCTTCCCAAGCCTTGTCATACTTTTTCCTAATTGGGAAATAACCCTTTGCCTCCCATTCAAACTAAAAGCTTCATGGGTTAGGATTCGGACAGACCATCTCTTATATTTTAACTGTAACTGGTGGAAATTAACATATGGAAAGTAAGCTACAAATATAATAGAAAAGTTAAGATATTAATGGGCTCAATTATTTCTATGTGAACGATGTATGTTATCCCAGCATGGCTTCACCAAAACAGTATTTTAAAATTTCATTTATTAATTCATCCATCCATCTAACTATCTATTTGAGGCAGTTTCTCACTATGTAGCTATGACTGGCTGGAACTCGCTGTCTTGTCCAGGCCTTGAACTCACAGAGATCTGTTTGTCTCACTTCCTAAGTGTTAGCATTAAAGGCATGCACTACTGTGCCTTATCAATTTTTTTTAATTAGGTAAAGAACAATGACTACTTCTCCAGCCTTGATATAGCGATTTTTGCCTTGTCTTATATATCTTGTTTTGTTGTATTTGGTTGTTGAATTGTTGTCTCTTGGAGACGACCTCTTTTCTTAATGGAAACTAAGAGAGAATGGATCTGGGAGAGAGGGGAGGCAGGCTTGGGGAGCTAGGAGGAGTGTAAGGAGGTGAAACTGGTGAGGATGTGTTATGTGAGAGAAGAATCTGTTCTCGTTCTCTCTCTCTCTCTCTCTCTCTCTCTCTCTCTCTCTCTCTCTGTACATTTATTTATTTATTTCATACTCATTTTACATCCCACTCATTGCCCCCTCTCCAGTGGTCACCCCCTCTCATAATCCTCTCCCTATCTTTCATCCTCCTCCCTCTTCTCCCCACTCAGTATTCCCCCACCCTGGCATATCAAGTCTCTGTGAAACTAGGCACATCCCCTCACTGAGGCCAGACAAGGCAGCCCAGCTTGAAGAACATATTCCATAAACAGGAAACAACTTTTAGGATAGCCCCCACTTCAGTTGTTTGGGACCCACATGAAGACCAAGCTGCACATCTGCCACTTATGTATGGGAAGGCCTAAGTCCAGTCCTTGTATGTTCTTTGGTTGGTGGTTCAGTCTCTTGAGAGCCTCAAGGGTCCAGGTTAATTGATGTGGATGATCTTACTGCAATCCTTCCTCCTGTTGAGAAGAATCTATTTTCAATAAAAGAAAAAAAGAACAACATGTAAGTTGAAAATATAAAATTTATGTTTATTTTTGCATATAATTATAAAATATATATTCAAAATAATTACCAAGCGTTGTAAAGTACTTGTTATTAGTATTTATTTTAATTAGTCAGGTGGAATCATAAGAAGTTTTTTTTAATTCAAAATGTTCAAAATAAGTTAAATATTGGTATTTTCTATGGCTAGCCATAATAAATATGAAAATCTTCCCAAAGACTTTATCAACACAAAAGTCAGCTGTTCTTAAGCGTGTAAACCAGCCTATGTACCCTGGGCCAACTTTATTCTTTGCTTTCTACGTAATTAGATGCTCAATAATAAAAATCCATTGAATGTCAAAAAACAAAACTGACAACAAAAATGTATTAAATACTGGGAAGCCTAAAACTGGTATGTAGTAAATATATACTTCTAAAGATGGTAGGTGGTGTCCAAAATCAGTTTTTAAAGGCTCTGTACACTGTGACATTTGTGTAGATCTTCTAAATCAATCTGGGAAGTCCATTTGGTTTTAAAATGAAGTATAAGTGTTTTCCTTGTGTATTGTATTAATTGTGTATCATAGAGCCTCTGGGCTGAGAGCATAGTTTGGTTGGTACCGTGCTTGCCGGACAATCCTCTTTCAGTCCCTAGCACTGCATGTACCAGGCATGATGGAGACAAGATTAGACTCAAGGCCATTCCCAGTTACATAAAGAGTTTGATGCCAGCCTTGGATACATGAGAAGCTGTCTCACATGGAGTGAGGGGGAGAAGGGAGGTAGAGAGAAAACAAACTATTATCATAGTGATAAAATAATGAAGGTAATGGCTTTATTGAAAAGCATAGTATTATATAGTTTTCTTACTAATGATAATTTTATATTTAAAGTTGAGATACTGAACCATTCTTTTGTTGCTCTAAAATATTTTTAACTATAATTACGTAGTACATGGTATAATTTTAGTATTATCTAATACCGAAGGTCTGTATTCAGAGAGCAGTGTCTCCCTTTACAGTCTAGAAGGAACTAACAGCTTTCCGAAAGTAGTTATTTTCACATATAAGACAGTTTGTTTCATGTCAGATTAAATTAGGAGTTTCAGAGCAAACATGTTCTTAACACTCAAGAAGCAAAAGAAAAGGAAAAATGTTTTTCCTGTTTCTTGTTCTTTTGTCTAATTTAAGGGAACACAAATGTTATTATGTCTGATTAATATTTGTCCATGTATTTGACACTCTCTGAACTTGTAACTCAAATTTAAAGATTTATATTTATTGTTTTACTTATATGGATATGTATACAGGTGTACCCATATGAGTCCAGGAGCCCACAGAGGCAAGAGGGAGGCAATGGGTGTCCTGGAACTGGAGTGACAGATTCTTATGAGCTGCCCAACATGGGTGCTGGCCATTGAACTCTGGTTCTCTGTAAAAGGAGCATGCTCTTAACTGCTGAGCAGTCTTTCTAGTCAGTAACTAAAATTTAAAAGGACAGGAAGAATTTTAAAAATTTGTTTGAAGTTTCATTACTAAGATAAACATTATATACTTTGCTTCTGATTTTAAGAGTTATTATTGATTGTACTAAAGGAACAATTATCCTCTTTGGTTTAAAACAATGCTGAGGAAAGTAACAAGTTTGACTTTTTAAAAATATTACTAGTATTCAAAGAGTGTCTACTACCCGATGAATAGATAAATTGTATGATATACATGCAGCATGCAGTGAAATACCATGCTACCTTTAAAAGGATATTCAGGAGCAGGGAGGATGATTGAGCAGGTGAAAGTGCTTGCTGTTCGATAGTGATCTGAGTGCAATGGTAGGGATCCATGATAGCAAGAGATCCACTTCCCAAAAGTCCTTAGACCACCACATGCATGCCTGCACACACACACACACACACACACCACCAACAACAACAACAACGATATATTTTAATTTTTCACTTGGCATGTTGAAGTATGTTTTTAATCCCAGCGCTTGGGAGGCAGAGGCAGGAGAATCTCTGAGTTTGAAGCTACCCCGATCCTACACAGCAAGTTCCAGGGTAGCTAGGCCTATGCAGAGATCTATCTCAAGAAAACATTAAATAAATAATTTATAATTTTAAATTGTGACATTATATTTGTAACTATATACCCAAACCCAGAGGACTTCACACCAAGTGAAATTTGCCAGGCTCAGAAAGAAAAATGCTGTATGATCTCATTTGTATGTGTACCCTTGAAAAGAAAGTTGAATAAATAGAACCCTTGTACTAGGGCAAGGTGAGAGGAGAAGTGGGAATAAGTGAGTCCCGGGGCTACAAGTTTTTAGGGCAGATGAATAGGTCTATAGAGATTTCAAGTATAGCTTTGAAAACTAGTATATAATATTATATACTGTGAGATTGGGTTTGGCTCAGTGCTGAATAAGGCTCAGCATCACAGAATTAATAATAGTGTATATTTAAAAATATGTTAGAGGTGTAGCTTTTAGGTTCCTTTAGGAGACATATACACTAAAAGCATAACTAGAAGATTATGGATATATCACTCTGCTTATAGTGGTCATTTTGGTATATTTATATATGAATCAAACATTTTGTAGCACTCAAATACATAGCTGGAGATATAGCTAAGTGAATGGTAGAATACTCACCTACTATGGAGAAGACCCTGGATTCAGTCCCCCGCAATCAGTCAGTCAATCAATCAAGAAGATTGATTTATTTTCTCTCAAGTTACCTGAACCAGTAAAGTTGTTTTTCTATGACACTTTAAAGTCTTGATGGTGTGTGTGTGTGTGTGTATGTGTGTTTAAGATTATGTATTAGAAGCTGGACATGGATATACATATCTTTAATTCCACCACTGCGGGAGGCAGAGGCAGGTGAGTCTCTGTTCCAGGCCAGGCCCCATATAGTAAGTCTTTGTCTCCAAAAAAAAAACAAAAACCAAACATTATTATTAGATTGTGCATAGTTCTCTTAACCCTTTTAATTTCAAGGTTATCAGTTGATCATTTCAGAATATATGAAAGAGTTACCCTTTTCTCTACTGACCTTTTCATTTTTGATAGGATCGGAAACTCCATGGTACAGCTCAACAACTGCTCCAGGATAGCAAGACAAAAATAGAAGTCATCCGAATGCAGATTCTTCAGGCCGTCCAGACCAATGAGCTGGCTTTTGATAATGGTGATGCAGTATACTTAAATTTTGTTGTCTTTACAAACATAGGGTGCTAAATAAATGTTGTTAAAAAAGAGGCAATTGGAGCTAGAGAATCAGCTTACCAGTTAAAAGCACTTGTTTCTCTTGCGGAGAGCCTGGGTTTGACTCCCAGCACATACAACAGTTCACAACCATCTCTAACTCCAGTCCCAGAGATTCAAGACCCTTTCTGATCTCTGTGGACACCATTCATACACATGGCACACATACATACATGCAAGCAAAAAAAAAAAAAAAAAACCATACACATAAAATAGAAAAATAAATCTTTAAAAACAAAACTTTCAAAAAGGGAAGAGAGCCAATCACTCAGGGTTAAAGGGGAAGAAATATTTCGGTTTGAGAGGTTGGTTTTGTTTACTTACTTGGGATGGTTGGTTTTAGCTGTTTACTCTTTGTTTTTCCTATGTGGAACATATTTCTTCATTTCAGTAAGCACTCAGATATTTTTTAACTAATGCTTTAAGAAGTGGGTTGCTTTTTAAAACTATTTCTTTGCTTACCATTTTTCTTATTTATTTTTTTATTCCAATGGGACTCTTTAGCTAGTTGATAAAAGTAAAGCCAGAAACTACGATTGTCTTTCAGTATCTGTACATTGGTTTCAAGTCTCCAGTGGATCCCCAGTTCTATGGATGCTCAAGTCAGTAAATGGAATGAATCATACTATCTGCAGAGAATATTTGTGCATCCTCTCATGTACTTTGATGTCATCTGTGGATTGCTTATCATAACTAGTGCAGTGTAAACATGGTGTACATAGTTGTACTGTTTAGGAAACACTGACAAGAGCAGAAGTCTCACATTATCAGTACAGACTCGGTTTTCCCTCATACACTTTGTTCTCTGGGTGATTGAGTCCCTAATATGGAGCATACTAGTGTGGAAATCTACCATGTTTCCATCTCATTAAGTTATATATAGCAGTGTCTTCAGGTCTAAGGCCTTTTGGCAGGTTTGTGATTTAGTTGTATAATGGCTGGCTAAAACAACATTGTATATTTCAACCTTTTATTTCTTATTACTATTGTGTTTATTTTCTTAACTAAGTTAATGCTAGTAATTCATTTCTTTTTCCCGATTTTTTTTAATCACTAGATTAAAATGATTCAATTAATAAGTAAATTTTTTTTCTTTTTTCTCCTAGCAAAACCTGTGATAAGCCCTCTTGAGCTTCGGATGGAAGAATTAAGACATCATTTTAGGATAGAATTTGCAGTAGCCGAAGGTGCAAAGAATGTCATGAAATTACTTGGCTCAGGAAAAGTAACAGACAGAAAAGCGCTTTCAGAAGTAATTTTAAAAACAATTTTTAGCTGTTTGGTATGTTATTTGAAGAATATCCTGGCTTAAATGACAACAATATCTCTTTTTCTTATAAGGCACAAGCGAGATTTAATGAATCAAGTCAGAAGTTGGACCTTTTGAAATATTCACTAGAGCAGAGGTTGAATGAACTCCCCAAGAATCACCCCAAAAGCAGCATCGTCATTGAGGAGCTCTCACTTGTTGCGTCACCAACCCTGAGTCCACGACAGAGCATGCTGTCCACGCAGAACCAATATAGCACACTGTCCAAGCCAGCAGCGCTAACTGGTGCGTAGCAGGTCACTCTTTGGCTTTGTTTATGTCAGATTATGGATTAATAGTTGGAGTCAAAGACATGTATGCAGGACTTTCCTTCTATTATATTTTAGGTTCATATAGTAAACTTGACTATTTGCTGGGGCTGATGGCACAGCATGTAAACGTAGCTACTTGGGATACTGAAGCAGGAGGGTTACAAGTTCAAGGCTTGCCTGGACAGCTTAGGAAAACCTAAAAATAAAAAGTGGCCAGAACGTAACTCAGTGGAAAAGTGCTTGCTTAGCATACAGAACTTGCAATCAAGCTGTGAAAGAAAGTTTATTGTAACTAAGAGGCTTGTAATATAATGTACAACCATTATTACCACTGTCAAGTTCTAGAACATTTTTATCATCCCGAAAGAAAACCAGTACTCTCATTCAATGTAACTCTTCTTCCTAGGCCCCAGTACCATTACTTGGGTTCTAGTCTCAATGAATTTGTCTTTTCTAGAGGTTTCATGAAAATGGGATTATATACCCTGTGGCCTTCCAGATCTGGCTTATTTCATAGAGCACACTTATCCTTTGACTGAATGCCCATGTTATAGTTTTATACTGTTTTCTGTTTTGTTTTGTTTTGTTTTGTTTTCATTTGTAAGGATATTTCAGTTTCTTTTTACCAGCAGGATATTGTGAATAATACCTCAGTGAACATTCTTTTTGAACACCTGTTTTAATTTAGAAGGGGACACATCTAGGAATATGCTTGCTAGATCATATGATTCCTTTGTATTTTAAATTTTAAATAGTCGTCAAACTTTGAGAGGTATTATGCAATTTAACATTCTCTAAAACAATGCAAGCCTAGGTTCTCTGCATCCTCACAAGCACTTGTTATTTCCTTCGCTGTTGCTGGTTTTCAAATTATTATAGCTATGCTAGTAGGCCCATTATTGAAAGTGGGCTAGAGATTCCTGGCTGGTTTTCTGGAGCTGTCTCTTTTCTTCTTTCAATTCTCTGTGTTTGTTTCACAGTTTTTGACTCCTTTGTATCTATGCAAATAATTGTTATATTTTCCTTAAGAATTGACTTCTTTTTTGTCTTTTATATTAAAAAAACTGATGACAAGTCTGGCTTATTTGATATTAAGTTAGGTATTTCCAGTCTCCCCTGTGGTTACTATGTGAAGCAAATATCTTTTTCTATCTTAATAAAATGTATATTTGGATATAATATGAGTCTTTGTAATAAGGTGGAATTGGATCATTTTAATACTTTATATCAGTGTCTTATAACTAGTTTCATCCATTTTATTTACAATAACTGCAATTATAATAATAAATAATAAATAATATAATAATGTAGTTATAAATTCTAATGCTAATTATTGGAAATTATGTTAAATTTTATTAGCTTTTTATATACACTTGCCTTTACTTCAGACATATAATTATAAGACAGTTTCCAGGTCATCTGTACTTCTAACAGATGACTACAAATTCTCAGAGCCTTAGGCTCCATTCTCTAAGACAGTTTACCGAACTCATGAAGGACTATACTTACCATTACAGCTTTATTATAAAGGATACAAACTAGACTCAAATACCATGTTTTATCTTATATGGAGAACATAGATTTAAGAGTATGTTGTATGTGTGTAAGAGATAAAACCAGAAAAAGGATCATGAGAATGGATGAAGAGCTCTTAAAGGATGGTATATAAAGAGAAGAATGAAAGCTCTGTAATAAAGCAGAAGAGGGTGAAATGACAGGAACCAGCCATGGAGGCCAGGAAGCATGGGGTGGGGGGAGTGAGCGTGAAGTATGTGACACACGTGTTTGAAAGTGCTGGAATGAAGCTCATTAGTATGCTAACCTAGAAAAAAATTAATTTACAGGGTCTCGGGAGAGAGAGTAGAATGAGCCAAAGGCAAAATGTAAGAACTCGGAGAGTCTTAAACATGACACTCTCTGGTTCTTAGGATCTGTCACCCTGACTAACACATCAATGTCTTTTACCACCTAGGCAGTTCTCTTGAGCTTTAGATATCTCATGTTTATTGGGACTTTATTATGTGGGTGTGACTGAATGAATCATTACCATGTGAGAGAAATTGCCCTGCCTAGGAGGTTAGGACATCAGTCTTAGATGACTCAAAGTCCCAACCCCTAATATTATGATTAGTCTTTCTAGGAATGTCTTTCTCCCTCATGAAGCTGTCTAGAGACCTACTGTGAGATACCTTGTGAGCATAAACTCCAGTGTGGTCTGCAGCACCACCATGAGTACCAAAGATTACTGACAACAGTTCAAAAGGTTTAGATTTCCCTCCCATAAACTAAGGGTAAAAACCTCTTGAATATAACAAAGGCGCTTACTAGAGAATGAGGCCAGCCTGTGCAAATATGAGGCCCCTCTCTCTGAGCATAATTGAGAGCCTGTGAGATGATTTATTTTACAAGATGTCCTCTGAGCACATGAGTGCTATGATATACATACACACACATGCATGCATACATACATGTACACATGATCCAACAGTCCATCAGTTAATGTAACTTAAAAGTTTTTAAATAAAATATTTGCCTCTGCTATTTTGCTATTTGTTCTACAAATGATATTTTTCTATATGACCTCTTTGTAGATTTTTCTAATCTTATTCTCTCATTTGTCTTTTACTTATTAATTAGTTTTAATTAATAACCTGGTTTCTTAGAAACCTTATAATAGGCACATACAGAATTTGTACAAGAAATAGAAGATCCTTCATAAGCCCAATTTCTATGTATTCATCACTTCCCCTACTATCAACATTGTAAACTAAACTGGCACGGGTGTGTTTAGGTTTACAGTTTTTCCCTGTCTTTTTCTCATTTGTGTTTTAGGGGTGTAATGTTTTGATGCAGTCTCACTCAGTATCCCAAGATGGCACTGGACTTATGATAATACTTTTGAGTAGTAGAGTTATGGCATGAATCACAGAGTTTTATAATTGGTGAGTCTACACTGACACATCATAATGATCTGAGGTCCGCAGTATATAATAGCTCACTCTGTGTGCACATTGTCCATTAGTCTATAACAATAGGTATCTGCTGTCACAATTCCCTTCAGTGTCTTGTCAGTCCCTGTCTTGTCTCAGTCTACAAACCTGACAGGCAGCCTCTCACTTAAAAAAAAAAAAATGATTATGTTCCTCTCCTTCCCCCAAATTCTGGGACTATAAGACATTTACCACCACTCCCAGCTCTACAGGTCATCTTTTTCCAGGATGTAAGAGTTTGAGTTATAAAAGATGTAGCCTCTTTAGAGGTGCATTGGTGTGTGTGCATGAGTACTTGTGTGTGTCTGTGTCTGTGTGTCTGTGCATGTGTTTGCATGCGCACTCCTGTGTATGTGAGTGTGTGCATGCTTACATGTCTTTAATACTCTACAAAAACTGCTCTATACAGGTCCAACTTCCCCTTCTTTCTGCTATTTTAAATTATGTCTTTGTACATGATTTGCTTATTAAGAGGTTATAATGTTTTTAGGTATTTCTCTTAAATCACAAGAGAAGCTTCAGAAGAAATTATAAACCAGAAACTCCTGGTATTTGCTTTAGTATGTGCTATGTGCATCATTTGTGTCACCTCTGTTCGCTGCTGTTGTCTTTGGTTCCCAGTCTTGGTTCTTCTAGCTAGTGTCTTTTCACAGAAATTAAACAATCTTCCTTAACTTTTCTTCTCAGCAGGCTTCATGGTAAAGGACTGCTTTGGATTTTGATTTTATGGGAGAAACTATTTTTTTGTTTTTGCATCATAGTTTTGTTTTCTACATAATTTATTGACATTTTCTCTCAGCATAGTAGTACATGCTAGTAATCCCAACCCTGGAGTCTGAGAGGAGGATCAAGGGTTCCAGATCAGGCTGGGCCTCATAGAAGACCTCATTTTTAGATAGCAATAGTGTTACAATACTGAATTAGTAAAAAAGCATTTATTTATTCTAGTAGAATGCATAGCTACTGTTTATGAATACATTTAGTTCTTAGATTCACTTGTGTTACATTTTTGTATTATGGTTTATAAAGGCAAAGAATGTAGTTTTACCCTATTTCTAATGTGGTTATAAGCAATTATAATTATGCCATCTCAAAAGAATCTCTAGATATTTTAATAAAGATCTTAACTCCTTCCGGAATTTTTTCTTTTCCTCCCTTCCTTCCTTCCTTCCTTCCTTCCTTCCTTCCTTCCTTCCTTCCTTCCTTCCTTCCCTTTTTCTTTTTCTTTTTCTTTTTCTTTTTCCTTTTCTTTTTCTTTTTCTTTTTCTTTTTCTTTTTGCTCTAAATGACCAAGGAGACCAAGATAGCTAGAGACTCCTTAGGTCTCCTGGTTCTAAACATTGTGGTAAACATTGTCATGTCCTGATATATGGAAATTACTGAAATATTTAATAAACCTCTTGGATTTGAAGGAGTAACTAGATGGCTTTCAGTTTCCCCAGGATAACTTTTACAGCTGAATATTTACACTGGAAATGAGGAAAGTTTCCTATTACAACACCACCACAAATAAAACACAAGCGCAATAAGTTGTTTCTTAAAAACTAAAAGAGAAAGCATAGCCACTCATCTAAGCTTGTTTTGTTGCTCCACAACCTAACAAACTTGGAAAAAAGATGCAAACTGGTCTCCTTCCCACCTTAACAAGTTTGTTACTGCCTAGTTATTCAGTGGGGCTCACTCATCTTAAAAGTATGCGGGTTAATGACTTTTTTAGTAAATATACTTTTTAGGACAGTATTAGGACTGTTTTAGACATCAGACATACATATTGAATGTAGTTTTGCTCTTGTTTCCAACGAGAAAACTCCTGTTATCCTAATCTCTGTTCTTCTATATGTGGTGGCATGTTCTTCGAGAGCTTTAAGCCACTTTTTAAAAATACCTATTTGTTTCCTTTTTTGTTTGCTTTTTATCCGAAGTGTCAGTTAAACTTACATGGTTCTAAGTTAGATCATAATTCACATATGGGTAGTGCTTTTCCTTGGTATCTTAATCCTTTCTGATGCTGTTGTCTTTAACTCAGGCAGCCTTTTCTTCTGTAGTGCTCAAACAGCCGCCAATCCCATCCAGTGCATAGTTTTTAATTGTAGACAAATGTCCTTTCTATCTCTAGGAATTTTGTACTTTGAGGCTTTTTCATTTCTTCCAAGTCTCTGTCTTTGAGCAGATAAAATATAGATATAATTACTTTAATGTCCTTGTCTGCTAACTGTAACATCTGATTGAAGTCCCTTAAGTCATTATGTGTTAATTTTTAATGTAATACAAAACAAACTCATCTGATAATCTTTGATTGGCCAGCAGACATTGTAACGTCTGCCTTGCTGAGTAAGCGTTCTTAAGCTTTGTTCTAGAATGCAGCTACATAGGAGGAGTTTGATAATTTTGTATGTATAATTTTTAGGTTCTCACATAAGAATGTCATTTGGGAGTAATTACCTTTTACTATTGCAGCAAAAATCTTTCTGAATACTCCCTGTAGTGTGCTGTGAATTAAAGTTTTTTTTAGTTGTCATTGGTTGGGTTACTGTTCCTCCTACCTGTATATAGAGAATATTTTTCTTTCTAGTCTTTTCTTATGGTTTCCTTCCCTCTCTCTAGTATTTCATTCTCAGACAGGGACTGCCTAGTACCTGAGTGAGTGTGATATAAGGGAACCTGGAGACCTAAGGAGTCTCTAGCTTTCTTGGTCTCCTTAAGATTTGGATTCCCCCTGAGGGCAATATGTTCTAGAAAGTCTTGGGACCATCATAGGAGCAGCCTTATGGCTTATTTGTTTCTCATCCTTCAGGGATCACCGACCCTCACTGCCTGTGGCCTGGTGTCTTTCAACACTTTCATAGTTTGGTTTGGTTGGTTGGTGTGGATTTGTTTTTATTTTTTCTAATTGTTTTATTTTGACTCTGGAATCTTAGTTCCTACTTCTTATCTTGAAATGTAAGTTTTGCAGCTTATTTTTAGTAACTAAAACATGTAGATATTAAATTTTAATTATTTAAAAATGTAACTGGACAATTTTACTACAGTAAGTAGTCTTCTTGAAGTGTTTGTACTGTTTAAAATTTGAATGTCAAGACAACATTTTTTATTTATTATTTCAAATTTTATTTATAAAATAAAATGAAAGTATTGTCTTTTTTTGATTCTGCTATGATTATGTTCATCAAAGGGAGTTGTTAGCATCCAAGTTGTAAAAAATATAAAATTAATAATTAAAATATATATTCACAAATCATAGCACAGCCCAAATTTATTCTGTGCTTCAAAAACCTGTGTTTAACTAGATGCATCACTCCAATATACTTTATTAAGCATTTATTCAAAAAAGACATCCCCCTTGTCTCTTTAAATAGATATTAAATGCCTTTAGATTTCTTTCTTTTTTTTTTTTTTTAAAAAAAAAGTTATCTTTAATCTTTTTTTACAGTTCAGTCGTTATCCCCCTCCAGGTCCACCCTCCAGTAGTTCCTCATCCCATTTCCCCCCCGCCCCTCCAGAGAATGTCCCCTCTCTCCCCTCACTCTACCCCACTTTGCCACGCTTCCCCACTCCCTGGGGCCTCAAGTGTCTCAAGGGTTAGGTGCATTTTCTCTCAGTGAAGCTAGACCAGGCAGTCCTCTGCTGTATGTGTTGGGGGCCTCAGACCAGCTAGTGTATGCAAGGCAACTTTTTTAAAAAGATTATTTATTTGTATTCTTTTTTTATTCTTTGATTCTTTTTTGTTTGTTATTATATTTATTTACTTTTCAAATGTAATTCCCCTTCCCAGTTTCCCCTCCACAAACCCATCCTCTCTCCCCCCTGCTTCTATGAGGGTGCTCCCTCACCCACTCCTACCTCACAGCCCTAGCATCCCCCTACACTGGGGCATCCAGTCTTCACAGGACCGGGGGCCTTCTCTCCCATTGATGCCATATAAGGCCATTCTCTGCTACATATGCGCTGGAGCCATGGGTCCCTCCATGTGTACTCTTTGGTTGGTGGTTTAGTCCCTGGTAGCTCTGAGGGGTTCTGGCTGGTTGATATTAGTGTTCTTCCACTTCAGCTCCTTCAGTCCTTCCTCTAACTTCTCCATTGGGCTCCCCATGGTCAGTCCAATGGTTGGCTGCAAGATTGGTCAGGCTCTGGCAGAGCCTCTCAGGAGACAGCTATACCAGGCTCTTGTCAGAAAGCACTTCTTGGCATTCACAATAGTGTCTGGGCTTGGTGACTGTATATGGGATGGATCCCCAGGTGGGGCAATTTCTAGATGGTCTTTCTTTCAGTCTCTGTTCTACTCTTTGTCCCTGTATTTACTTTAGACAGGAGCAATTCTTGGTTAAAATTTTTGGTGGCCCCATCCCTTAACCGGAGGTTCTGCCTAACTTCTGGATATGGTCACTACAGGTTCTCTGAAGAAGGGGCAGGATCAGGTGTGGGAGGGGACTGGGAAGATGTACAGAGGGTCAGGAAATTGAACTGAGGTGTGTATCAGTGGGGGCTGGGGAACTGGGGGTAGCCATCAGAAAGGCCCAGATGCCAGGAAAGTAAGGGGGCTCCCAGGACCCAACGGGGATGACATTAGCTGAAATACCCAACAGAGGGGTGAAAGGATCTTTAATCACGTTTTACAGTCCAGTCTTCATGCCCCTCCCAGTCTGCCCCCTACTGCTCCACATTCCATACCTCTTCTCCTCATCTCCAAGAGGATATCCCTCCCACCACCGGACCTCCCCACTCCCTGGGGGCTCAAGTCTCTCAAGGGTTAGGTGCATCTTCTCTCAGTAAGACCAGACCAGGCAGTCCTCTGCTGTGAATGTGTCCGGGGCCTCACATCAGCTGGTGTATGCTGCCTGGTTGGTGGCTCAGTGTCTGAGAGATCCTGGGCGTCCAGGTCAGTTAAGACTGCTGGTCTTCCCATGGGGCTGTCCCCCTCCTCAGCTTCTTCCAGCTTTTCCCCAGTTCAACCACAGGGGTCCCCGGCTTTTGTCCATTGGTTGGTTGCTAGTATTTGCATCTGCCTCTTTCAGCTGCTTGTTGGGCCTCTTGGAGGGCAGCCATACTAGGCTCCTGTCTGCAAGCACACCACAGCATTAGTAACATTGTCAGGGGCCACTCCTTGAGCTGGATTCCAATTTGGGCCTATCACTGTACCTCCTTTATCTCATGCTCTTCTCTATTTTTGTCCCTGTAGTTCCTTCAGACAGGAACAATTCTGGGTCAGAGCTTTTGAATGTGAGATGACAACCCCGTCTTTCTGTGTTTTAGTGGTGATGTTTTTTTTTTTTTTTTATAACTGTGCACTACGTGCAGGCTATTCATTTAGAGGACAGAGAGGGCATCAGACAGTGCCAAACTGTAGTTACAACAGTTGTTTGCTATGTTGTGAGTGCTGGGAATTGAATCTTGGTCCCTCAAAGAACAATAAGTCTCTTAACTCATGGCCTATCTCTTCAGCTCTGAGGCAACATTTTGAATTATAAGCTTAGTCCAAGCAGTGACAAAGCCCTGTGTCCAAATAGCTTTAGTCACAGTTCCTTTTTTTTTTTTTTTAATTTGGAACACCTTTATTATTTACTTTTCTTAGAAAATTGGTTATTTTATTTTAATTATAACCAATAATTACTTGATTATTCTGTCAGAAAGGAAAATAAAATGTTAATTTTACATTTTAAATAGAATAGGAATGGTTTGTTTATGTATAAAACACAGTAATTTTCTATGTACCGTATAACTAGTACTGTGTAACTGTTAAGCACAGCTGTTATTCCCACTCAGAATTTTTTGTATCTAATCTGAATGCTAATATTTTAACTTTATTTTCCCCTCGTGTTCTCTAGCCATATAATTACATAATCTTTGATTATAAAAGAAATATTCTTATGTGTGTTTTTATGTAACTTACTTTGTGCCCTAGAGTTAGCTTTAGTGTATATTGGTCTTCTGTTGTTTTTAGTCTCCTATGTTACCCAGGCTGGACTAGAATGCTCTGTGAATCATAGGCTATCCCCAAAGGCCTTTTAAATTCTAGAGTAACAGGTATATCCTACCAATCTGACTGGTGCTGGTTTTTGCAGTTCACATAACTAAGGCTTTCCAATTGTTTAGATTAAGAAGAGTGGTACATTCCCCACAGATCCTCTGTAAAAAGAGTTTTTGTTATTTTAGCAAATCATCCCCTTTCTGAACAGATAACAGACATGGCTTTGTATGTTAATTACGATTGTTGTTCTTATAGCATATTTGTTTATTAACAGGTACTTTGGAAGTTCGTCTTATGGGGTGCCAAGATATCCTAGAGAATGTACCTGGACGGTCAAAAGCAACATCCGTAGCACTGCCTGGATGGAGTCCAAGTGAAAACAGATCGTCTTTTATGAGCAGAACTAGTAAAAGTAAAAGTGGAAGTAGTCGCAACCTCCTGAAAACTGATGACTTATCCAGTTCAGTAACCATGCTTTTTAAAATTATGCTGCACAGTTAAGGGCCTTATCATGGAGACAGGCATAAATGGGAAGTGTCCAACTAGGACCAAAAGATTTCAGTTGCCATTATTTTAAATTTTTAAAATTTATAATAGGAAACAAAAAACCTATATTTTACTCTATTGAAAATAAATGAGACTACATGATAAATAAAAGCATTTGAAAGAATGAAATGCTGAATATCACTCTTTTTATCAAAATGAAGAGCCACAGATACTGAGATTTTTTTTTTTCCTCCTGGTAGACTGCATCTTGGTTATTTCAGTGGTTTGGTGACCATTAAAAACTGAACTTTTGGTACCTAGCTAGTGGATGAGATATGTGCTGGAATAGATAGTGTCTGAGTTATCAGCTTTGAGAGTGGATGCAGTCAGTGTTTGGAAAAAGCAAGAAATTCAGGAGCATGTTGAGGATACCATCGTATACAATGATAAAGCATACCTAAACATATAGCCAGGAGGGAAGGCAAATGACAGACAGTTCAGCATTCTAGAGCGTAGCACTCTTGTGTTTAGAGGAAAAATGGGAAAGAATGAAAGTGAAGAATCGTTTGAGGCAATAATAATAATAATAATAATATCTAACAAATGTAGTAGAAGAATAGAGGACTAATATAGATATACTTATAAGCAGGGTAGGTTATATATTCTTAAATATGTAAAATAGCACTTAGTGTTTGTTTTTATCAAAATCAAAAGATAATTTAGCTGATACGAAAGAAAGCCAATTAAAATACAGTTCATTATTGATTATAAAAAAAAATCCTTTTCAAAGAGTCTTCAATTTCTTCATGCTATAAAGTAGTGATAATTGTCTTTTAACAGTTTGAAGTTTTTAACCAAATCTACAATTGTAATTACAGATGATGTTTGTGCTGTTTTGAAGCTAGATAACACTGTGGTTGGTCAAACTAGCTGGAAGCCCATTTCCAATCAGTCGTGGGACCAGAAGTTTACACTGGAACTAGACAGGGTAAGATGAGAACTTCTTAATTGAAAATACTGTAATTTTTGTTTATTCGAAGTCTTTAAGAAGTTTTGTTATTTTATTTTGTGTTTTGAGACAGGGTCTCACTAACTGCCCAAGAAGTTTATAAAGTTAGAAGCGTGTACATGTTTCTTATGTTTCTCATCTGAGAGATTGTATATAAATTTTTCTTTAAGACATAGGTACATATGTGATTGTTGCAAATAACTTTAGTATGCAATAATTAGAAAATATTTAGTTTATATCAACTAGAAATGTGGCAGTGGTGAAATCACCTTTTACAATATATGTCTGTGCTTTGGCCTTGTTTTGTATTCTTAATACAAAACACATAGTGATTGCATATTGAATAATGTTCAATCTATTCACTGCAGTGATTCTTCTGTTTCAAGATTTGTACTTATAACTTTGAATGGAGCTCTTACACTTCATTTTCCCAACTGTCAATGTATCAAAATGTCTCTTATAAATGATGTAAATAACTAGAATTTAGGCTGTGTCTCTGTAACAGAGGACAACACAGTATATTCCAATCTGCAGAGAACTTTATAGTAGATTTAAATCCATCCATTAGTCTAGAAGAAAAATACTCAGCCTTTATTACATGTTGAGCTAAAATAAAGTAATAGATTTTACTATTTAATGTGGAGATCAATGGTATCTATGCTATTTTAAAGTTACATATACCAGTGAAAACATGTATATGGTGGCTGTGGGAGTGCTGTCAATTACCTCTAGCTTCTATCTGTAAGGTGTTTTTCTAATTTATCTGATGTATCTTTAAAGTAAACATCCTTGTTCAGACTTTTATTGTCTCAATTATATCTCCCAGTTAACTTTTACAGATGTACAGTACTCACCATTTTACTAATCTAACGTGTACGCGAGCACCAGACTGATCTTCAGCAAATGCTTTCATCCTAGGATTTATTCTTAGTTCAGAATCATTCAGTCATTATGCTCTCCTATTTAATCAAATATTTATTGATTACTGTTGGATCCTGGGACTTCCAGGAGCAGATTGACAATGAACAACATGAACAAGTCTCTCGGGTTCTCTTAAGAATTTTCATTGGCTTTTCGGTAGCTATGTCAATAGTTGCAGGCTTTACTATTAACAACAGAGCTATGTGTAATAGTCGACTACCTCATTTCTGAGACATATCTTCATCCCAGTGATTCCATCTTAAAGATAACAACTTAGGTAACTAGACTAAGGTGTTTGTGCTTCATGGTAGTGTGCATGGAAAATTCATATAAAGAAACCTGACCTTAGAGTTTACGTGAAGAATAAATGTGAGGGAGAAGAGATGAAGGGCATGTACGTTGGTAGGTTTCTGTTCAAGAGATAGAACTATAAGGTAGGGAGAGAGGCAAAGCAGATTATAGGAGTAGGAATAGAAGAAACGTATGTGGAAAATGAAAGGCAAAGAGGATCTGAATCCATAGCAAGGAAATAAAAAAGAAAATGATATTACAAGAGTTTGAAAATAATTATTTTGGAGAAGGATAAGTTCTAGAGTTCCTCTGGTTAGAGATCATAAGTCAGTCCCATCCATCTGTAAGACCATTCTTTGTGTTTATACTCATTTGCTTATATGTGCCAGGCACTTTATAGGATATAGTTTATGGAGATACATAGCTGCAGTGTCTGTAACTCACATGCTTTTATTCACTGATTTTTATATTCTGTGCCAAGCATCATCCTCGATGCTGGAAGTAATTGGTCAAGACAGTCAGAGTCCTATAGAAAAAGATGATAAATAGTAAATACAGTTTAAAATCTGCACAGAAGTGAGGGACTAGAACTGTATTATAGGGGATCAGAAGTGACTAAAAAGAGCTGTATAACAAGAGATCAGAAGGGAGCTGTGTAACGGGATCAGCTAGATTACAGGATCAGAAGTGAGACACTATTGTACATAGAGGAAATTACACTTAACCTGAGACCTGGTGAGGGAAAAAGTAGACAGATTGCTAAGATCCAAAAAGTATTCCCAAAAAAGGAAGCAAGTAACTTTCTAACAAATGTAGGAGCTTGATGTATTTCCAGCAAAACAAGCCAACAAACCCCTGTGAGATAGAGGTATGGTGTAAAGTAAAACAACAGGGGCAAAGAGGTGCCACAATCCCAGTTACTTAGGGGTTATGAGGTGAGAGAAGAGTTGTTGCTGTTGTCTGTTTTGTGTTGTTGGGCTTTTTGTTTTGTTTTGTTTTGTTTTGCTTCGTTTGGACAGGGACTCACTTTTAGTTCAATTTGATCTCAAACATGCAGTCTCCTTGCCTTAGATTTCCAAGTGGTGCAGTTTCTCCCAATCAGAATAATGTTTCTTTAGCTTTAGCGATTGATTTGAATCTAATGAAAAATATTGTTTGAGTGATAGAAAGCTGAATAAATAGTTGAATGTTCCTTTCCCTGTCTCTGACAAGTTTCTCTTCTAGTCTTGGCTGTACTGAAACTTACTTTGTAGACCAGCTTGTCCTGAACTCAGAGATCTCTTTGCTTCTGCCTCCCAAGTGCATGTACCACCACGCCCAGCCAAATCTCATCTTCTTTTATTTCAAAGTCCACTTAACATAAATAAAATTCTATTGTAGGAATTTCATGCTTTGTGGAAAGATAAGGAAACTTAAGAAAGAGGCTAGGGATATGGGTCAGTTGTCAAACATTTGGCTACCACAAGTGTTTAAGAATATCAAAGGCTGGAGAGATGACTTAGCTATTAAGAGTGCATCCTACTCTTAGAGAACACACAAGTTTGGTTTCTAGCACACAAATGTTTGTGGTCTCCAACTTCAGAGGCTCTGAATCATCAATTTTCCTGATAGTGTCTATAATGAAGCTACCCTTAGTTCCATTCCTTATTGTCCTGAAATCTTATTTCTTATTCCTCCTGCCACCTATACCAACTTCATTTTTTGTGTCCTATGATTTTATTGTATGTATTCATATTCTTCCTATTGTTTAAAAAAAGCGTTTTTTTCTTTTACCCCTTCCTAGTTCTTTGGTAGGTTTCTCTTTCACAAAAATTTGAAAAAGATATTTATGCTCACGCACTAAGTTGAAGTTTCTATTATTGCTCTAAGTTCATAAAAAGACATGTGTAGTGTCCCATATAATTCTCAGTGATCTTATAAGATGTATACAGTTATTATAATTGTTTTAGAGATTTGTGTGATTTTGAGACTTTAAGATACTTTTCACAGACCCCACAGCAAAAAAGTGGCAGAATTTATACCAAGTTTTGCACAGAGCCAAGTATTTCTGAGGGGAAATCCTATGTTCTTTTTCACTATAATTAGCTAACTTGTTCTACATCTGCCCATTGTTTTGCTAGAGTAGATTTTCTTGATTGCAAGTACAGTAATAATAATAAAAAATAATGTGTTCTGAGATTAACTTAGGTGTTATGCCTGTATTCCTTTAACTCTCCCCAAATGGTTGATACTGTTGGGCATGTTTTATAGATGAGCAAACGGAAGCTGAGAGTAGCTACAGTGTCCTGTCCAAGTTTTCAAAAATGTAGAGTGTGGAACTAAGATTGGAGCCTATTTGTTATTCAAACATTTACTGAGTTTACAGTCATAAGATAATTAGTTTTAGTGCCCTTGTTTTTAACTGACTGCACTTGCCTGTTATGATTTAGCCCATGTATAACAAACTTTTAGTGCTAGCCTATAGCTTTCAATATAAAGATGTAATTACTTTTCAGATCAAGCAAAGCCCTTATGATTTGTGTCTCCCTTTTATCCTTATTTTCCCAAAAACATTAACTATTTGAAAGCATGACAATTAGCTTCCTCATCTTTTTCTCCATCATATAAGATATTCTATATTGATATTCACAAGTAGTAATAAATAGGAATAATTTATGCAAAAACAATTATTAAAACTGAAATAAAATAGTTAATAGTTAAGAATGATTCCTGCTCTCTAAAGCAGATGAATTTGCTTTCTAGCACCACACTCGGCTGCTCACAGCCACCTGTAACTTCAGTTCCAGGGGATCTTGCAACATTTATCTCGTGAGGGCACCTACACACATATATTTACATAAACACTCACACATATACACACACTCATGAATAAAAATAAAAAAGTTAAGATTTATTTTTATTTAAACACCTAAAAGCAGTTTCCCTCAGCCTTTATAGTTATTATTTCCCTTCATCATAGCTTGAGGATACAACATTGTTGATGCACTGATTCATAAATAGATTCCTGATAAACACACAGCAACTCTGGGGAGGAGGGCCCAATTTGATTTGAAATGTCTTCTTTCTTACATATTTCATCACATCCCATACAACTAACTCTGACTTAACTCTCCACATCTCATATGGTATTAGAAAATTCATTGCTCTAAATTGTTGTTACGGCATTTTGAAATGTCTTCTCTGTCTCTCTGGTCTTTAAATTTATACTTAGCACTGCTATTCATTACTATCAGAGAAATGAAAAAAAATTAGAAGTGTTTCTTGCATTAAAGGTCCTAAGATTGACAGGTTAAAAAAAACAATCATCTGTGGCAAATGAAAAAACTTCAAATCATTTCTTGGAATCATAAAGCTGAATTCTACTCACATGAGCTTGAATCCAAACTCTGAAAATAGATGAGGATATAAGCAGAATAGATAAGGGTATTCTGAGATAGAGAGAATAAAGTTGGTGTTAAAATGTTTAAAGAAATAATAAAAGTGTTTGAAAACTTGAATGATCCTGGATGATAAACCAGATAGGCAGAGTTTTAAACGAATAAAAGCATAGCTAGCCGGAAGCAGAAAATAAAGTGTGGTTGGCCACTAGTTGATGAATTCATTGCTCAGGTGCATGGGGAGGAGAACTAATAGAACATCATAAGAGCGGAGAATGTAATGTTTAAAAGTGAGGATGAGTTAAATGGCTCTGTGACAGAGCTAAAGAAGTTATGTTGAATATAACACAAAAAGTTTTTAAAATACTATAACGAAGACGTCAAGACACATGGACAGAACAAAAAAGCTAGTGCACTAAGTTCAGAATGAAGGAATGTAGGGAAGTCATTGTTTGAATTTTCCAGAGTCAGTTTAATTGTGAACTTCAGATTTGAGAGTTCAAGTTTCTAGCAGAATGAGTAAGACACCTACATCTAAAATGCAGAGAGAGGCTGGTTGGAGTACCATTATGACAAATGGATATTAAATCTGGCCTTGATGGAGGGAGTTGGGCTGCCATAAGGTGGAAAACCAATAGAAAAGTCTACCTACTGTTTCTTTTTTTGGGGGTGGGGGAAGTAGATTCAGGTTTAGAAGTGGAAGCAACAAGTATACAGTCATAAGACAGAAAAATGAGCTTGGAATAGAAGGAAGACTGTCAGACGTGTGTGGAGTGACATCAGAAGGAGATAGAGTCTTAAAAGACTTAAATAGTTTGTTTGTAGTTGTTTACCTGCTTCTTCTCCCCCTTTCTGTGCCAGGCTGACTTTTCAAGCATAAATCCTGTCCTTAGATTGTTTGCTTGATATAAAAACCCCACGGTTTCCTTGAAAAATCACTAAAGAACAATAAATAGATAATTGTTTATGTACCCTTGTAGAAATTTCACTTTCTTATGGATTTCAAAAACTGAATATTTTTTAACTTTAGCATAAATGAAACATTTTCCCTTTTGGTCTTTTTCTTTTTAGCAGTGGAAATTCATTCTCCTTAACTTGTAGCTCTCAAACTTTCCTAGTTTTGTGTCCCAGTATTTTTTTCATAGTGTCTCTATAGGCCAAAACATAAAAATAATCAACTCTCCCATGAGAGACATCGTCCATGTAATACCAACACTTAGTGGGCTGAGGTAGGAGAGTTCAAGGACAGTCTGGGATATGCACAGTAAGAACTGTCTCAGATACAAAACAATAAAGTAATTATTAATTGATATTTATGACCTAGAAAGTCAGTATTGGGGGCACAAGTGATAAATGTTTTTATTTAGCTATTATTTAATTTCAAGTAATAAATGGTCTGTCTATATATTGTATAATATATATTTTTTTTTCTAAAGTTTGGAATCAAATAGACCCTCATTTCTTCCACATCAATTTTGTGGGTTTTGTTGAAAAGGAAGTTTGGTGACTATTATTTCGTTGCATCATGGTAGAGGTGCAGTGCTAGTAGTGAAACTGCAGACTGCGGACCTGGAAGCTCTCCTGTGTCCCTCAAAGTTAGCAAGTCATTCGGGCGTTTCTCCTTCCTCATGCCAATTCCTTTATGCTAGATGTGCATTATTGTTTTTAAATTGTAATATAGTAAGTCCGTTACACTTTTACCTCAGCTACACAGACAGCTGACTCAGTGCCTCTTGTCTTTTATGTTCTAGCCACACAGACTCCTTATTCATACTCTGCAGTTTTCTTTGATTCTGAATTCAAATTCACAATAAAACAAAATGAAGCAGGAACTGGTGCAGTCAGCCAGTGTTGCCCATTATTACCTAACTCAGATGCGACTGCCCAATCCTTTTGAATTGTCCTTTTATGCTATCCAGATTACATTTTTCCTGTCATTTAAAATTCCCTGTAAGCGTTTGCTTTGCAGAACTCACCTGTGGTTTCCATTCTAGACAGTGCTGGCATCTCTTCATCTAGAAGCCATCGTTCTGTATGGTGCTTTCCACCTCACATTCTGTCTCTAGCCAACTTTCCTAAATGACACTTGCTGTTAGAGGTTAAAGAAACCTGACAATTCATGACATAAATTATATTGATAGTATATCTGGGTCATAGATAAACTTTCAGTTTGGGAAGGGTGTTCACAGGAACAGTGCAAAGTAGCAAAAAGTAAAAGTTCTTGTCTCTGAAGCCTTTTAGAACTCCGAGAGACTTATCTTAGCTCTGTAATTTCACAGGTTTCCATACCAAACCTCAGATTTCTAATTTATTTCAGTTTGAGATACAGACTAGACACAGGAGAAAGAGAAATCAATTAATGAGTTAGTTTTAATAGATTTGCTAGAATGGATAACAAAAAGTGAAGTGACTGGTCTGCCTTCCACACAGTCCCACCACTTCATCCATGTGAAGAACAAGCAGTAGTGACTCCGTCACTGGCATTTGTGCTTCTTCAGTCTGCTTCGTCTGTGACCCTCTGCTTCATAGGTCTTCTTGATCCTGGACAAGTCTTCCTGCTCAAAATGGTGGAGGAAGACAGAAGGCAGTAGACTTCCATTCCCCTGAAAACAAAATCTACATTACCAATCCTCAGCGTGTTCTTCCAGTTTTTTCCTAAAAACTACTTCAAGATATTTCAACTTTGCATACGTGTGCGTGTGCATGCATGGGTGCAGGTGCTCACAGGTGTGTGTCATGCAGACACTGCAAAGGGACGTCAGGGATCCTGTTCTATTATGTTCCACCTATTCCTTAGAGACAGGATTTGTCACTAAACATGGAGCTCATCATATTAGCTAGGCTGGCTAGCAAGTGGACCCCGTCAATCTTCCTGTTAGCCCTTCCCAGCCTTAGCACTGCAGTTACTGGCTCCCACAGCCACACTTGACAGCTCAGCTATTTGTGCCTGCAAGGCATGGGCTCTTACCCACTAAGCCATCTCTCCTCTAGCCCCTAAAATACTTACACTTCTAATGAATAGAATATGCATAGTATTAGTAATCAATTATGAATATACCACTGGTCATCTTAAAATACTTATATTCTCATGGTTTTAATTCCAAGGTATTTTTGCCATACTAATTGCCAGTCAGAAATGAGGTGAAGTCCTGGAATCACAGAAATTTTATTTTCTGATTCTTTTTCTGGCCAATAAGTCTGCATTGTCGCTATGACGAAACACATGAGAAAAATCATCTCAAAGGAGGAAAAGTTTTACTTTAGCTTATAGTTTTAGAGTTTGGGATTCATAGTCATTTGTCCCAGTTGTTTTTAAACTCAGCATGAAACATATCTATAATGGAAGCACATGAAAGAGGATGGCTGTTTACCTCCCAACAGCCAGAAACAAAGAAAGAAAGGATGGAATGCCAATATACCTCTGTACATGCCTAGGGACCTTCTTCCCCACTGAAGCCCCACCTCCTCAAGTTTCATTCATTTCCCTGAAGCTCTGCCATCACCTGGGATGAGCCTTCAGCATACTGAGCAGGGATGCTAGGGACGACTGACGCTTAAGATCACGGGATAATGGTACTTCTGCAGGTTCCGTTTTGACTCATGTTTATTTCATGTTGCAGTTGTATAAATGTTTTCATTTTCATCAACTAGTTTTATAATTTAAAGTCAAAATCTATTATGTGTACTAAGAATTTACATAATAAGATACTTATTTTCACAAATTGAAAATCTTTATATAAAAGAAATAATTTATTGTAGAACCTAAAGGCAAATACATACATATCGTATTGTGGGCGATCTGCATAATTCCTAAAAACAAAACAGTAGAAGAGTCTGGTGCTTTCTATTTAAAATGTACATAAATTATAACATTCCAGAAATCAGTTCATGACTTGATTCCAACGTATAAACTGTTGTCTAAGGTATATTTAGTAATAAGTTGTTAAAACTTTAAGTAGGTTTTCTTATGTAAACATTATTTCTGATGTTTTGACTATAGTATCTTGTGTGGTAATGCAATCATATATACTTAACTTGTCCTTATGGTCTGATTATTTAACTCACTGCTAATTTGCTTTTTCTAATGTCTTTTTTAGATTATAGTAAGTGAACATTTTTCTATATAAAATATGGGTTAAATACCCCAACCTCCACTTAACACAGACTGCTGTGCTCACCAGTATTACTGTTTCTTGGTAATCTTTTGAAAATTCGATGACTTGATGTTCTTACAGCAGTTATATACAGTATATGGCATAAGTGCAAAAGAAAGCCAAATTCTAGGCCCTCTCTGCCCGAGGGTGGGTCAAAGACATGGGTTTTCTGAGACACACAGTGAGACGTCTTAGCAGCAGGCCACTAGGCAACAGCATGTGGAGGAGACAAAGCTGAAAGATTGAGGTTCTAAGTGGAAGAGGAGTTTCTGTGATTATTGATTGTTCTCAGTGTGGGTTCTGGCCTTGACCTTTAGAAATGCATTAGCAGAGATTGTCTGAATATAAGTTTAAGTTAAAACTGGTAAGTTTGATAAAAGTAATATATAATTTAAAAACATTACAAAATTTTGTTTTAAATAGTGTGATTTTGGTGTGTAATTTGTTTATTGTATTTGTATTTCATATATTTGGTGATATTTTATTCAAGTGTGTGTCCAATGATGTCTTTTCTGTTTGTTTGTTGTTTTTTTTTTAATTATCTTAGTCACGTGAACTGGAAATTTCAGTTTATTGGCGTGATTGGCGATCTCTGTGTGCTGTAAAGTTTCTGAGGTTAGAAGATTTTTTAGACAACCAGCGGCATGGCATGTGTCTCTATTTGGAACCACAGGGTACTTTGTTTGCAGAGGTAATACATGTGTTTTATTTAATGTGTGTAACTACAGTAGAATGTATGTGTTAACAGCATGATGTAGAAGTGGCAAGAGTGTTAGGCTAAGAGACAGATATCTCGAACTCTTGACTGCTCTGCTTCATTAGGACGTGACCTTGAGGAAAATCCTGTTTCCTGTCTAGGTCTGTGCTCTCATCTGGTCAGTGAAGGACTTGGACTGAGTTGTAGCTAAGATGCCTTAAGTCCTCCAGCTTAGGAGTCTAGTGGATTGTAGGAGCCATAGCCCATTACAGTGTCGATGTCAATTTGTGTTTGTTTATTGCAGGTTACTTTTTTTAATCCAGTTATTGAAAGACGACCAAAACTCCAAAGACAAAAGAAAATTTTTTCAAAACAACAAGGTAATTACTAAGGATCAAGCGCAGTATTTTATTTGTAGAAAAATCCAGCTGTCATTTTGAAAGACATTGTGATTTCATTCTTCTTAGTTGTTCATTTCTCACAATTTTAAAGGAGGTTTTAAACATATCCTTAAGTGGAATAACAGATTCCATTACTCTATGTCTTTCTTTTGTTTTCAGACAGTCTAGTAGCCCATGTGACCTCAAAGTCTTTAAGGATGACCTTAAAATGATCCCCCTGCCTCTGTCTCCCAAGTGCTTGGACTATGGACATGCAGCACTCTGCCTGACTTTTCATTGAACTTCAGTAACAATCAACTTGTCTTCTCATCTCCCAGCCACTCTGCTCTCTGAGCTTATTTGAACAAACTCAGATATCACTAAGACCTGTTGTTTGTTATCACAGATGACTTAAACTTTATCCACATGGAATATGAGAGTTAAGAATTCAAATTCTTAATCTATTTTTAAAAGCTATTCATGCTGTTTACACTAGCTTTTAATAGAAGACAAAATAGTTAAAAACTAGATTTTAAGTTACAAATTATATTTGTTCTTCATAAATTATAAACTGATGAATTATGAATTTTTTTTAATTATGGCTTTCAGTAATGTATAAAGAAATTACTTATCCTGCTTTCATTATTCACTATGTCTACAGGCAAAACATTTCTCAGAGCTCCTCAAATGAATATTAATATTGCCACTTGGGGAAGGCTAGTGAGACGAGCTATTCCCACAGTAAATCATTCTGGCACGTTCAGCCCTCAGACTCCTGTGCCCGCTACAGTGCCAGTGGTTGATGCACGCATTCCTGAACTAGCACCTCCAGCCAGGTACTTGTCTTAGAAGGCTTGAGTATATCTCACATAGCCATTGCTATAATGTCTAACGTGTGTTACAATTGCGTTTGGCCCCAGTCTTTCCAAGTAGAATTGCAAAACTATTGCTCCTTATTTAAAAGAAGTTAGTTTGCTTTTATTTTTAAAAGGAAAGACTTTGATTGAAGTTTTGGTAAATTGCTTTGTTTTCTATAAGTGATTCTACAGTAACCAAATTGGACTTTGATCTTGAACCTGAACCTCCTCCAGCCCCACCTCGTGCTTCTTCCCTTGGAGAGATAGATGAATCTTCTGAATTGAGAGTTTTGGATATACCTGGACAGGCAAGACATTCTAAACATTCCTTGTACAATTTCTTCTTAAAATAAAACCATTATAGTGGCTAAAGTGTACATTTCAATTAAAATTATCAGTATGAAGTATGGATTTATGGTTTTCTGCTTCCTTTATGTTTGTATTTTATGAGTAAATTTTCTCAGGTAGATGAAATTGATAGGGATAGCCCTTTTTTCCTGTTGGAACACTGTTATCATTGGTCTCTGTATTCTCAGAGGGCAAAAGGAATGCAATGGGTTGCAAGCATTAGAAGAAGATGTGTTTGGAGGGGGGGAGCTGTTTGTTTGTTTGTTTAACAATAAGAACAAATGAGCCAATCTGAAACTTTTTCTCAAATACTTTTGGAATTACCTCTCTAACTTTTATCAAATAATTTGTTTACTCAAATGTCCTAGTTTAATGAGCACTTGATATTTTACAGGGTTCAGAAACTGTTTTCAATATTGAGAATGACAGAAATAACATGCGCCCAAAATCCAAATCTGAGTATGAGCTTAACATTCCTGACTCAGGTCGAAGCTGTTGGGGTGTTGGAGAGCTTGAGGACAGGAGGTAAGGGAGGAGGAAGAGGAGGAAGAGGAGGAGGAGGAGGAGGAGGAGGAGGAGGAGGAGGAGGAGGAGGAGGAGGAGGGAGTCGTACCTCTTCATGGCTGGCTGGTGTCTATTCTTGAGGTGATCACCTCCTTTTTAATCATTATTGTTTCAGATCTCAACAGAGATTTCAATTCAGTCTACAAGACTTCAGGTGTTGTGCTGTCTTGGGCAGAGGACACTTTGGAAAGGTAATCTGTCAGCACTTTAGAAATACATACAGGATTAGAAATTCAAATAGAACTCAATTATTTTACTCTTATTTCAGGTGCTGTTGGCGGAATATAAACACACAAATGAAATGTTTGCAATAAAAGCCTTAAAGAAAGGAGACATTGTGGCACGAGATGAAGTAGACAGGTCAGTTTTTAAAAATGTTTGTCCTTGTGGTTAGAGATTAAGAGAGTAGACAGTAGTAGATCTGAGTTCCTAGAAATATTTGATGATGCTAAATGTATCTTCTATGACAAAAATAGACATTAATTAAGTGCTGCTTTTCTTTTCAGTCACTTCTTTTCCTTAAGCCAGGTTTGTTAATACCAAATAAAGACAGGGAAATGTTTAATTCCATTAAATTTTAATAAGTTGCAATGTTTATAAAGTATTAAAATGGAACTGTTACTGATTTGTGACTATAAAACTAATCACATTTTAGCCTGGGAAGCTGATAAAATATCATTTCCTGATAATCCACAAGTAATTCAATGGCTAATATAGTCTGCTTTTTGAAATATGCCATTATGAATTTTCCCTTCTGTGTTTTAAAAATTATAGTTATTGGGGAAAGGATTGTTGGAAGGGGTGACTGGGAGGGGGGCAGTGAGCAGGCGTATGTCATACATGTTGAGACCAAAAATAGCGTATCGCCATGTGAGTCCTGGGGATCAAATTCAAGTTGTTGGTCTTCTCAGCAAACAATGTTTTCTGCTGAGCCATCTTGCTAGAGTTCCCTTTGTGTTTTTCTTCTTAAAATCCATTCTTTTTTCCTTTTTTTTTTCTATTTTTTTTTTCTTCCAGTTAGGGAGTTTCTACATAGTCTCTCCTAGAACTCACTGTATTTGATGAGACTAGCCTCAAACTCGCAGAGATCCACCTGCCTATGTGTCCCACTATTTCTGGGTTCAAAGGTGTGCACCCTAATGCCCAGCTTAAATTCCATCATCATCACTATTATAATCATTGTGTATGAGGGTTTCTTCTGTACCATGTGCTTGCAGTGCATATTAAGGTCAGTAGTAGAGGGTGTTGGATTCCTGGGGACATGAGTTACAGACAACTGTGAGCTGCCATTGGTAACAAGAATTGAACTTGAGTTCTTTGGGGAAACCAGTGCTCTTAATGACTGAGCCAGTGCTCTTAATGTCACTTTGTGTTATTTTTTTATTTTTTATTTTTTTAGTATAGAGCCTTCCAAAGAGTTTAATAATGGTAATTATCATGGATACATCTTTATATGGCTATTAAAATAAAAGGACTTTAGGAATAAAAGATTCAAATTCAAGAGTATATTTTAATATGATTCACATACACATATGTGGAATTATTTTATGAAAATGACATGTTTATCAGAAAACCTGTCCTGTGATATTTAGTAGTGTTGTTTTAGACCACTAAGAATCTTCCTTGAGAGTAGTCCTGCAGAGACTGGACAGATGCTCAGCTGTGAGGAGCATGTGACTTCCAGAGGACCCAGGTTTGGTTGCCAAGTCCCATGTCAAGCAACCCTGAAAGTAACTCGAGTTTCAAGAGTCCGACTTTCTTAACTTCCACAAGCCTCTGGACATACATAGTTCATGTAAACTCACAGAAGTACACACCTATGCCTGAAAACTAATAAATGTATCTTTTAAAAAATAGAACTACTTGTTTTCTAGAACAATTAGAAGCTAGTTATATTATGGGCATCCATAATCTAAAGAAAAATCTAAAACTTGAAATGCTCAAAATCTGAATTAACTAAAGATGTGATGCCAAAATATACAAATATTTCATATACAATTATTTAAAATATTGTAAAATTACTTTTGTAGATTTTTGATGTAAGGTACATTTAAAGCATAAATAAATTTTATATTGAGACCTGGGACCTATTGCTGTGCTATATGTCTCATTACGTGTGATCAGAAACAGCTCTGGCCTCAAGCACTTCAGACAAAATGTATTTAATCTATACTGTTATGTTATCCTGATGGCATATGTAGCTATTTGTTACATTGTTACTACTTTGAACCAGATCATTTTAAAAAGATACTTTCTAATTAACTCCAGGGGAATAATCCTAATGCCATAAATCCAAACGTATAGGTCAAGAGGCTAGAACCAAAGCCAGATTCTAGGCCATTACCCCTGGTGAAATTGAACCTAGCTTTAAATAAAAATTGACAAGTGACCCAAATTATTTCAGTTTTTAAACTTTCTAGTTTTGAGTAACATGGAAACAGATCTCACATGTGAAAACCAAAAAGGAGATTCGGAAGTACTAAATAAAGCACACTTTTGGAGAAATTTAGGGAAAGAGTACAAAAAAGGTAATTTTAAAATGTTATCATGGCTAGAAGAACTCATGAAAAAGAATCCACTCAAGAAATAGAGCAGTTGGTGCTGGAGAGATGACTCCATGGTTAAGAGCACTGGCTGTTCTTCAAGGAGCTGGGTTCAACTGAAGAACTTGGTGGCTCACAAGTGTCTGTAACTTCAGTTCCAGGGGATCCAGCACCCTCACACAGGCATACATACACACCAATGCCCATGAAATAAATAAATAAATCTTTTTTTTTTTAAAGGCCAGAATATATTTTAAATGATATATAATTTGAAAGTATTGAATATTTGAATAAGGATGAATTGTTGTGTATTTTAAGTTTTCAAGTCATTTATAATTTATTGATACTCAGAGAAAATACTTCATCTTTTGTGATGGCTGGTTAGCTTCTGGTTGGTTGGTTGGTTGGTTGGCTGGTTGGTTGGTTGGTTTTTTGAGACAGGTCTCTCTCTCCACATAGCCCTGGCTCTCATGGAACAATTCACTATACAAACCAAGCTGTCTTCCAGCTTACAGAGATCTGACTGGCTCTGTGTTTCAAGCGCTGTGATTAAAGATGTGTATCATCACACCTGGCAACTCTATCATGTTTTAAAAATTCCCCAAAGGAAATAATAGTACTATATGTTTCTACTATCAGTAGTTTACCTTAGCGTTTGGAATGCCACAGTGTCATGTGGAACAATAAAAATCAAAGTGTAAGCATTTAAAAATACTTTAGGATGCTGATGACCGCAATCATGTGTGAGTGTACCCATGGAGGTCAGAGAAGTTTATGGTGTTATTTTTACCCTCCAACCTTAAGCCCTTACATTCCAGGCATTGGACTCAAGTAGCTAGTCACCACTGAGACATCACACTGGCTTTGACTTCTTTATTTTAAAATAAAGTATTAACGCTTTTTAAAAAGAATATCAATTTTTTTTATTCTAAGTTTCAATAGAAATGAAGCTTGCTTAGTATTAGAAATTTATATTGTTTCTCAGCAAGGTTTATCTATTGGCCCTTATTTTGATCAGGCACTAAACATTAACAAGCTAACTCAGGCTTCATTTGAATAATACTTGACCTAGTTTTCTTTTACTTTGAGTTTTAAGTAAAATTAATTTATTAAACACTTTCAGGAGAAAAAAAATCATTTTGCTTTTGCTGTTTAGGCAACATAAATATTCCACATTCAAGGAGTTTTGCCATGTTCCTTTTAAGAATTAATCCTTTTGTTATGGGGCTTGCTACAGACATTTCTATGATAGCACAGAAAATCGTGTGGTTCTCAAAAGGGTTTCTTTTTGAAACATATTGTAGAATTCTCTTTGTTTTCCAGTCAGTCTTTTAGATTAAATTTTTATAAGTATATCAGTGTCTCTCAGCATCCCATTTGTGAGTTAAAAATTAGAATACTCTAGTTGATGAATTATAAATGTTGTCCTTGAAATTACCATGGTCATGAACTTTATTTATTATGGGGTTTCAATAAATAAATACCTATAATAACTAGTTATAACTAGTTATAAAATAACTATAACTAGTAATTATAATTAATATAAATTTACATTTATAATAATGTAATATCAAATAGAACATTTCTTATAATATTTCAAAAGATATTTTTATAATTTTTTAAATTCATAAAAGTTTGAAATTTTATTTCAGGGTTTGGTAATTGTTTTTTCTTTCAGCCTGATGTGTGAAAAACGAATTTTTGAGACTGTGAATAGTGTGAGGCACCCGTTTCTAGTGAACCTTTTTGCATGTTTCCAAACAAAAGAGCACGTTTGCTTTGTGATGGAGTATGCTGCCGGCGGGGACCTGATGATGCACATCCATACTGATGTCTTCTCTGAGCCCAGGGCTGTGTGAGTATGAGTGTCTGTCTCACTCCTCTCAACTCCTGCCTTTCTGGGACTAAAAAAAGCTTACATCCTTGGTTCTTCTCTAATGGAATATAAGGCCTGTAAGAAATATTAGAGTTTTTTGGTTTTTTGCTGAATCCTGTTTTATATTTATTTTTGTTTTGTCCATGTTGAAAATTTCATGAGTTATCATTATTTCACACTTGATAATTTAGATTCAGTTGAGATTACAGTTAGATTATTTTTATATTAGCTATTAGCTTTCTTCCTACAGAATGGTATCCGAGAATACTAACTTTAAAGGTAAATTATACTCAAAGTACAATAAATTTTTAAAATATAGAAAACTTGGTATTTCTTATTTATTTAAAATATTTATATGTGTATTTTAAAAGGTAAGTCTCTGCTTAACCATATTGCTCAAAGAATGTTAAAAAACTAGTATAGGTTGAGTGCCTATTGCACAAAATGCTTGAAGCCAGAGTGTTTTAGACTTTTGGTTTTTGAGATTTTAAAATTTGGCCAAATATTTCAATTCACCAATCACAAAATTCTCCAACTTCTGTACTTTTCTTCCCCTCTAAGGTCTCCCTATACTATGCAGGCTATCCTTAAACTTGGTGTGTATCCTAGGCTGGCCTCAAAAGTCATAGCTGTCATCCTCCCAAGTTTTAAGATTGTAGGTGTATACCACTCCACACGTAAACTTTCTGAATGTTGTGTTAGAGCCTTTTATATTTCAGATTTGGGGGTTAGGAATAATCACCCTATATTCTTAGTGCCTCCAAGAAGAGAGATGGAAAGGAGACTTCCGCAGAAACCATTTTTGTAGTTAAACCAAACTTTATGTTAAAGTTAGCTTATTCAAGCATTTTAGATTATTGTTCTATTTTATATATATATGTACTTTTTTAGGTTTTTCGAGACAGGGTTTCTCTGTGTAGTCCTGGCTGTCCTGGAACTCACTCTGTAGACCAGGCTGGCCCCGAACTCAGAAATCCGCCTGCCTCTGCCTCCCAAGTGCTGGGATTAAAGGCATGCGCCACCACTGCCTGGCTTATATTTTTGACATAGAGGAAACCTAGGAAAGTTCTCCCATTCATCCTGCATGCTAAGATCAAGATTACATCTTTACCCCAATCTCTTCCCTAGTCACTGAGCTGTTGATAGTACCCAGCTCTGGACCAGGTTTTACCATTTGTAAGGCTCATAAAAATGTCAACTAGCATCTCAAGTTGCTTTTCCTCTCTGTGTTTCTACCATTTCCCAGGACTGCTTCTCTTCCAGCTCTCCTCACCTTACTAAGAAGCAAGCTTATCTTCTCTGATGTTCAAGCCAGACTGCAGAGGGCCGTTCTCAGTTCTTTATCTCTCACCTATAGCATACATGCCTTTAGGAAGTCAGTCAGTTCTCCCCACAGTAGTCTCAAATCATTATAACAGAAAGCCCAAAAGGAGCTTATTGATTTTTTTTTTCTTTTGAGTTATCTTGTTTATTATATCAACTGACATTCCTAAGGAAGTTCACTTTTACACATTTAATTTTCCATGTAAGTGTTAGAGGTGTGGTGTCAGAGCTTTCAGTTTTCAGTTGGAAAAGCAGGAATTAATGGTAATGTATAGGAAAGTGTTTCAAAAGCAAGTTGAGTAGTAGTAAGTCATTAATTATCTATTTTTTAAGTAGTTAATGCTTGAAAGGTTTTCCTTTATTTTTTGTCTGAGTGCCTACATGTATGTATGTGCATTTCATGCACACAGTGCCCATAGAAGGCAGAAGATGGAGTAGGATCTCTTTAGGTACTTTAAAAATTTTAAGGTGGAGGGCGAATGTATTCTGTATTCAGGAGATGGTCACAGACGGATCCCGACTTTAGGGCAGCCTGAACTACATTCATAGTACCTTTATTGAACAAAGCATATGAAAATATACCATAAAACATACACAATTGGGTTAAGAGCACTGACTGTTTTTCCAGAGGTCCTGAGTTTAAATCCTAGCAACCATATGGTGGCTCACAACCATCCATAATGAGATCTGATGCCTCTTACGGGGTGTCTGAAGACAGCTATGGTATACTTACATGTAATAAATTTTAAGAAAACATACAAAATAAAAAGCATAAAAGCATATTAAGTAGGTATTTACCCAAATGGGAATAACTTTTTATTTTGTATGTTTGATTTTGATTTTAAAGAAATAAAAAAAAAAAGCTCTTTTTAGCTTGCTGTCTGCTCTGCTTCCCCAGCTCCCACCCTGTGCGTTACCAGAGCTGACTCTGCACAAGTTGTTAGACAAGCAGTGTCCGTGCCACTGTTGTTTTTCTCTCAGAGATAGTGGCCTGTACTTGCTAACAAAGCTGCTGCTTTGCTCCCCTTCTCTCCATCTCTGCACATACTGTAACTCCTTCTCTCCATCTCT
>NW_021620537.1:2361021-2402060 GCF_004785775.1 Grammomys surdaster
CATACTGTAACTCCTTCTCTCCATCTCTGCACATACTGTAACTCCTTACAGAGCCGAGCCGGAAGTCCTCTCTCAGGGCCTCAGTGAGTCTGCCAGGCCGGGTGAGTCCTAGTCAATGCTACGGCTATAAGTTTCTCAATTTTAAAATTCATCTACAATAGTACAATATGTTGTAGATAGTAGGAATCAATAAATGTTTGAGGAAATTATTAACCACGAAATTATGCATTTAAGTATAAAAGGGTTCAAGAGCAGTGATGTTTACTAAACATTTAATTCTTTCCTCAGATTTTATGCAGCATGTGTAGTTCTTGGGTTGCAGTATTTACATGAACACAAAATTGTTTATAGGTAAGTATATTTTTCTTGTTTAATAGCTTACCTACGTGTGAGTTAGAATTCAAGATAACTAACAAGGATATTTTGTACTTAACCAACTTTTTAGTTTTCTCCTATAAGTGAATCCTACCCCAACATGCAGATTGTGTGATGGAGTTCTTGGTTTGTGGCCCTCTGCTCGTTTCCTAATTGAAATAGTGAACGTATGAGTCGGCCTGTGGTGACACATTCACCAGTAGTATTCATTTAACCGTCTATTGCAGAAAGTTCTATAGACCAGCTTACCATGGAGAGGAAAAAAGATTGTGCCAGAGTGTAAAGTGCCTGCTGCTCCTTCACTACAGTGTCTTGGGTAGTGTGGACTGAGGACTCACTAGAGCACTTAACATGTATGAAGCCCTAGGTTTGATGTCCAGCACAATAAGATATAAGAACATAAGAAAAGGTTGCCATCACCTTAACTAAAACGTGTATTGGTAGGGTAGCCCATTTATATCCGGGCACTGGCTCCTTAAATTGCAGAGCAGCTCTTGCCAGCATCTGGTCCTGCACACACTGAGTAGTGCTGCTCTGAAAACAGCCTCGATATGAGGAAGCCGGTCAGAAGGAAGAGTCTGTAAAGAGTGGTTTGTAGTGTCTGACAATGTTTTTAAAGTAAAGATTTCCTCATGGTTCTGTTTACTTAAAAAATATTTTAAACTAGCTTCATTTGTAATTTATTAGCTTTCCCTTTAATTTAAAGTACACTCTTAAAAGTTAAATCTTGGCCAGGAATGGTGGTGCACACCTTTAAACCCAGCACTTGAGAGACAAAGGAAGGTAGATCTGTGAGTTTGAGACCAGCATGGTCTACAAAGTGAGTTTCAGGACAGCCAGGGCTGCAAAGAGAAACTGTGTCTCGAAAAACAAACATTAGCTTAAATTCTTTCATGTGTGTAGACAAACTTCAAATTGTGATTAAGTCTGATTACCTTAAATAAGAATTTAAACTTTAATAAAAGATATTTAAACTGATTCTACATTTAAAGAGATAAACTATATTCTCATCTATATAAGTAGAAAAAATTACTTGAAAATTATACTTTTACAGAAACGGAAGAAAAATGAGAGCATCTCCAGGCATAACTTGGAAAAAACATTTCTTAGAAGACAAAATTGGGTTTCTCTTGAAAATAAAAATTATGTTTTGCACTATGGTTTACTGATTTATTTTCATGTTTCCATCTTGAACAGAGATTTGAAGTTGGATAACTTGTTGCTAGATACAGAAGGCTTTGTGAAAATTGCTGACTTTGGTCTGTGCAAAGAAGGTAATTGGGCTTTGTAAATCCCTTTTCTAATAGATTATTGCTTTTTTGTACTTTGGTCATTTTCAAATTTGTGTATGTAAACAATGTACTTTTTTATTTTAATTTATTCCACTCCAACATTTGGATTGTTTATATATACACCAGTAACCACAGTAAGACTTTTTCCTGTGGATATAAATACTTCCTGCTTCCAGAAGCTACAGTATGAGATTCAGCTTCTCTTCGTGTGACTGAGATCTGCCAGTTCTTGAAGAAGGCACTAAGCACCAGCTTGTTGATTGGGACTGTGCAGAATAAAGTACATGTGCCTAGTGACTTCGCCAGGCTTAGAACTATTAACATTTTAAACTGGAAAAAATTGATGTAGCTATGTTGATTGTTTCCTATATATTCAGAATTAAGACAGTTCAAGTCAAAGATCACAGGAGAAAGTATAAAGATCAGTGTTATAAATAAGCTAGTCTTCTCTTTATACTTAATGTTATGATTAACATATGCTCCCTCCTCTGTACACTAGGAGCTTTATTGTATTGCTTATTATTAACTCTGTTTCCACAGTACATAAACAGAGTTCTTAGCTATGTTAGTACTAGTAAGTGTTTAATCAATCAGTAGTTTGATGAGTGACACAAATTTGCTAAGTCTTGGTGTGCTCAAGTTAGTTCTCCACATTCAGCAATGTCAATTGTTTTTCCTAAGCACACCTTCTAATTTTCATGCCAAGTTCTTTTTCTTTGCTAACACTTGAATTTATCTTCTTCAGGAATGGGCTATGGAGATAGGACAAGCACATTTTGTGGTACTCCTGAATTTCTTGCCCCAGAAGTATTAACAGAAACATCGTACACAAGGGCTGTAGATTGGTGGGGCCTTGGCGTCCTTATATATGAAATGCTCGTCGGAGAGGTAAGCGGCAGCAAATAGGACAGTGAAGAGATGAAAGTCAATTGGAAGGATAAAGCATGTCATTTTTATAAAGACATGCACATGTATCTCACGCATAAGTAGGAACTCAGTTGTATAAAAATATTCAGAGTGCTAATGATTGGCTGTGTTTCTACAATATCTATACTTGCCTAGTTTAGATTTTTATATGATGGATGGACTGTATTATGAATGTCCTCAAATAGCTTCTTATGTTTAAGCGTTGTGAAATGGTTATGCTTTGTGATTTTTAGCAGAACTGATATTTTGTAGGGAATAGAACAGGAGGCTGATAAAAATATACCCTATAGGCAGGTATGGTGGTACACATGAATTTGAGACAAGTCTGACAAAACCACCTTATCATTGACTTAATGTATAATTAATAAATAAGCAAGTAAATAAATAAATAATTCTGAATCTATAAAGAAAAGTTCGCTGTACATTTATCAGAAATAAATGTGATCTTCAGAAACAGTAGCAGTGTTGGAGAGGTGGCTCAGCAGTTAAGAGTGCGTGTTACGGTTTCAGAGGACCCATTTAATTCCCAGCACCCTATTATGAGAGCTCACAACTACCTATAACTCCACAGATATCTGTACTCAAGTATACTTATGCCAGATAGACCCACATATACATAACTAAAAATATTTTTACAAGTTGGGCATGGTGGGATTCACCATTAATCCCAGCATTTGAAGCACATATCTGAGTTCGAGGTCAACAAGGTCTGTTGCACAGAGAAACATTGTCTTGAAAAACAAACAAATAGACAAAACCTTTTACAAACCCACTTTTTAATCAATAGAGCAGAATTGGTCAGCAACACTTGTTTCTTTTGTATTAACAAAATTAATTTTTGAAGATAACTGAATTATATATAGAAATTTTTATAATTTGCTGAACAGGAAGTAAATGAAAATGATAAGGGTCCTAATATGTTTTATGAATTGCTAAGAATTAGAATAGGAATGGAATTTAGAATGAGCATATTTTTTTGACAAGGCAGTTGAAACCTTTCTTTGAGGGATTTAACTTCTTGGAAATTATTGATTATTCTGGAGTTTCTCATTGCCAGCCACCTTCCTTATATATCCAACTCATGAATCATTTAGCAGCTGGATGAGGGAATGGATTTTTCCATTCTAAATACCTATATTTTTAGAGTGGTTCTTTAGTGTTAGATGGTTCTGAAGTTTTAGCCTGTGTGTTGCTTACTGGGCATTTAGCCATAATGAACAGTTCCATTCAATGGGCAGCCCTTTCAGTGTGTCAAATTGGACTAGATTCTCTAGAAAAGGAGGGAAGAAATGACTCATTAAAGAGCTATGTGCTTTGTACATATTAGCTTTTTTATTTTCCATCAGTTTTATTAGATACAAAGTGGTTAATAACATGTCACAGAGCACTTGTGAGGTAAGATTGGGATGTTAGGATTGGGATTTTGTTGTTGTTGTTGTTCTTGACAGTTTTAGAACCTGTTTGTGCTTTAGGATCAGACATGAAATCCATCCGGCCTCATTTATTTTCCTAAGACATGAGATCCAGATTGACTTTTTCTCCTCTATTTAGAAAAGCTGCTATAGATATTTAGAATGGATTTTTAGAAAATTGATTTAGCCTTAATATACACATTGGTCTTACTTTCTAAGGTGTCAGAATACTCATGATACTGTTGCTGGAGGCTGTGGCATACTTAAACTTTGTCTCCATTTCAGTTTTGAAAAGAAAATGTTTCTGTTTCCATATTTTTAAATGTTATATTTAAGTAAGTCTAAGATTTAATTCTGATCAAAAATTATGTACTTTCTCATAATTTATTTTCTGCCTAGAATAGTAGTGCATATCTTTATTCCTACCACTCAGGAAGCAGAAGTAGGTGTAGATCTTTGTGAATTTGAGGCCAGTCTGGTATACATAGTGATCGGGACAGCCAGAACTATAGAGTGAGACCCTGTTTCAAACCTCACCCCACGCTCCAAAAGAACGTTCTGTGTTAGAAATAACACACAGAAAGTACTGTTGTAGATCTTGTTGAACTAATAGTCTATTGATTTTTGACTTCTTCTGTTCAAGCTACTGGCTTAACAAACAAGCGAGGAAGTTCCTGCTTTATAGTTTTTAAAAGGGCTTCTAATTGGTTGAGTTTTAAACACACCCAGAAGGTATTGCTATTCCATTATAGTTGCCTTTTAATTCCATTTATCTTTAGTGCCTCCACAGGAAGGTAATTAGGAAAGGAATTAAAACCCATTGGTCTGCAGTATAGTTTTATAGTTTTATTGAAGCTTCAGTGATAATGTTTATTTTTTTTTAACTTTTTATTGGTTCTTTGGGAATTTCACATCATGCACCCCAGTCCAACTCATCTCCTCCTTCCCTCATACCCTCTCTCCACCCTTGCAGCTTCCCCCACAACAGAGAAAAAAATGATTGTGGAAGATGTATAGCATGTGACAGTGTATCTCACAGAATACCCTTTTGTCCACACTTCTTTGCTGGCAAATGTTCATTGCAATGACTCGTTTGTCTGATACAAGACCTCTGACTTCTGCTACTCTATCAATATTGGAACCCCACTTACACTTGTCTAGGATATCCTGTTATTGCCCTGTGTCATGGAGCTCCTAGAGTTTTGGATCTGCAGGACTGGCCCCTTGATGCACTCCAGCAGTTCATCCATAGGGTAGATGTGCTAGATCTGGGCCTGAGAGGGATCTGGTCTGGTTAGCCCTCTGGCTCTCCCACTCTCATGCTGGTTCCCCTGCTCTCACGCCTTCATGGTGCATGCACGCATGGTTCCAGCAGCTCTACCCTGCTGCCCAAGGAGGGTGCAGGGCCTGATTTCCTGAGTGTTGCAGCTGGGAAGGGCCAGGGCCAGTTCTCCCGCTCTCCTCCCTGGCATAGATGGTAGAGGATCAGGGCATCTGTGCCACCACCTGGCAGACAAGACACAGAGCCAGCTCTCCCACAGTCGCACATTTTAGGTAGCGCACCCATAACCCTCACATCCAGAGCCAGCTCTCCAGCTTTTCTGCTCTTATGACATCTGGACCAGCTCTCCTGCCTGCCTTGGTGGCATGGGGGTAAGAAGTGGGGGACATCTCTCCTCACCCATGCCACCCCATGCCTGACAAGTTACAAGGCCAACCTATATACAAGGCCGGGTCCACATCATGGCCATAGGTGGCATCACCAGCAACTAACATCAGGTCATTCCTCACTACCCTCAAGTTTCCAGTTCTGTCTCTCTTTATTTGCACACATCCTTTTGTTTCTCTTTCATTTCTTCACTTCATGCTTGTTCCTCTTAGAGGAACCCAGGGTCTCTTAGTATCTGGGGTCATCTCATGAATCCTGTGACACCCCACCCCAGCCCCACTCATGCATTATGGCCTCTGACATGGTCATGGTCTGCTTGCCGCCCCACTCCCCCACCCCTCACTCCTGTGCAGCACCATCTCAAGCTAGCTTCCTGTCCAGGCACCGTGGCACTACTCTAGTGGTCATCTAGAGCTCCTTCCTCACTCAGTCCACACAAGTGACCACATTCGAGGGTCATCTGTCTGAGGCTCCCTCCTGCAGCAGGCGGGTTTCTTCTTGTCTCCTGCTTGGGGCCAGCACAACACAGGAGTAATGGTCGTCTTAGACTTTTTTTTTCAGAGAATGTAAGGCTACTACTGATCATTCAGATGTTCGTAAGTCAGAACTCTCCTCTCTGCCACCTTTTGATGCACATGTGAACAGCAGTGTACCTGCACTTGCAATGCTTCTAGGGACACGGTTTTCTTGTTTGTTGGTTTGTTGGCTTGTTTCTTTTTCTGTTGAAAGTATGGATTGATTAGTTTTGGTTGTTTTTGTTTCATTGGGACATCCTCTCCATTTCTTGTGCAGAGGGTTGAAATAGGGCCTCACAATGGAGCCCATGTCCTCCAAGAGCTTGCATGACAGATATGAGACACCATGCTCATATGTGTTTGCTTGGTTGTTTGTTTGAGACATGGTCTCATGTAGCCCAGCGATAGCACAAGCTACTTACCCTATGTAGCAGGGGCTAGCCTTGAACTTGTCATTCTCCTGCCTTTATCTTTCAAGTGTTGGGATGGCAGGCTTGTCCATCATCCCTAGAGACTGAACCCAGGCTCCACACTCTGGGCCGCACTGAGCTCATCTCCAGGTCCCATTTGTTTCATCTCATTATCGTTGCCTCAGTCTTGGTTGTGCTTTGAACATGTAATGTTTTACTGTCTTAGGATGCTTATACTTAGTTCTTACTTCTTAATTATTTCTTATTATCTTCTTATTTTGTCTAGTCTCCCTTCCCTGGTGATGATGAAGAAGAGGTTTTTGACAGTATTGTAAATGACGAAGTAAGGTATCCAAGGTTCTTATCTACAGAAGCCATTTCCATAATGAGAAGGGTAAGGAATTAGGATCAAGAATTTTTTTTTAATTTAAACTTAAGCTTTTTGCTGAATTTTAGAAGTTGTTTTTAATTCATAGACGTTGCATGCTTTAGACAAATCTAAACAAAACATTCTAAGTCTTTGAAAGTAGTGAGAGTCACTCTTGGTGAAACACATTTTATTGGTTTCATTTTGTTAACTTTCTAGCTGTTAAGGAGAAACCCTGAGCGGCGCCTGGGCGCTGGTGAGAAGGATGCAGAGGATGTAAAGAAGCATCCATTTTTCCGGGTAAGTGTCACAGTTCAAAATTTTTTATGAAACTTGAGAGATTGGGAACATGAAACTAAAGTGGCTGATTTATATTTTGTGATCTAGCTAACCGACTGGAGTGCTCTAATGGACAAAAAAGTAAAGCCACCATTTGTACCTACCATTAGAGGACGGGAAGATGTTAGTAACTTTGATGATGAATTTACCTCAGAAGCACCTATTCTGACTCCACCTCGAGAACCAAGGATCCTCTTGGAAGAGGAGCAGGAGCTGTTCCGCGACTTTGACTACGTTGCTGATTGGTGTTAAGTTTCTGGACACTGTGAGACCAACAAACTGGCCGACAAGACGACCTCTTGAAAACAGCAGCCCTGCATTTGCTTTCTGTGCCCACCAGGAGCTTCTGAGGTTATATAAAGCACATGAAGATGCGGTTACAGTACTGTTCTATACCTTAATGTTTTCAACGTAAATCTGAACACTGGAAGCAGTTTCATGGAGTTTGGGCTGAGTGAACATTGGCCATGGAAATCCATTACAAATAAATACTTTTACATCAATACTCTATTTTTAAAAAGAAGAAGAACCACTCTTTTATAGTCCTCATCTTTGCCCTAGGCCTGCCTTAAGTGGATGGAAGATTAATCACTTAACTATATTTTACAAAAGAAAAAATAGGGCTTTGGATGCTATTACTGGTCATATAAAAAGTGTGATTCTGTTTGACTAAGGCAATTATTTTTTAAGAAATCACTATAATATGAAACAATATGGCAGTTTGTACACCTTTGGTGGCTTGATTTAAAGGAAAAAATGAGAATGTATTGATGTCTAGTTTGATGAATTTTCTCTATTTATCAGGAGAACACTTTATTGCCTTAACTTTACCAACCATGTAGCAGAACCTCATAGCTTTCCAGCAGAGCTACCTGCAATGAGCTTTGTTTATTAAACAGTGCTGCAAAGAGATAGGAACCTCAGCATTTACTTAACATTAACAGTGAGGACTTCTGAGCAGCTGGAACCAGGAGACCATGCTAACTGTATGCATTCCCAAAGTCGAGGCACCGTGGTGGATGTTCAGTCAGATCTTCCAAAGTCAGTGAACCTGGTTAACCCTTTATCGACATACATTCTACACGCATTTCAACCTAGACATCTTGTTCTTGTGTCTGCTGTAGAAGGGAACTCTATCTTTGTTAAACCATAGAGATTATCATGGTATACATGCTGTGAACATGTATATGTACAAGTTGTAATGTATTTTGTGTTGTAGGCATATTATTTAATTTCACCATGTCATCACTTTTGTACAGTGGCCAAGCAGACACCTCCAACTCCAGCATTTCCATTAAGTGCATTTGTACATTTTAGGCCGCTGGATCCAGATTTTATATTGGCAGTTACTGAGGGCAAAAGCAATATATTGTAACAGAATGTATAAATATTTTTGATAAAACAGTCTATATTTTATAAAAAGTTATTATAACACTAAAGCTGTACCTCAAAAGTCTCACAAATAATTTGATCAAATACTCTACACATCCTCAGAGGATCCGTTCATGGCTTTTTATCGCTCTTATCATATGCCTTTTAGCAAATCATGACCTTCACTGGGCTGGTATTTTTTTAGGGTTTTGTTTTCTCTTTTTTTCTCCTAGCCTGTCATTCCGTTGTTCTCCCTCAGTTCAGTGATATTATTGATAACTCTGTACTTAGCATGTTAAGGCCATGATACCTCAGGAACAGCAAATTGGTAACTAACAACACTTGAATTAACCACGTAATCACAGTAAGCTCATATCTTACAATCGTCCAAATCTGAGTCAATGAGAAACAGGAAAGCACACAAATACATGAAGAGTTGAGCTTGAAACAGCTTTGCTGAAATACATTGGCCTGTTGTTATTGTACTCTGAAAATGATTAGAATTGTCCAGAGATACTTTATATTACCTTCCAAATTCATTATTATTTTTCTCCCAAGATCCTTTGGAAGAAAATTTTCTAAAAAGAGGAGCAATATGTTGCTGCAAGTTGCTTTAAAATGCCAGTTAATTGCCTTGGAAAAGAACAATAGAAAAAATAGCATAATTGTCAAGCTTTAATTTGAACAGTGTTAACACAGTCTGAAAATAAAACACTAACTACTTTTGAGGTACAGTCTGCTTACCTTTGTTGGTTCTGAAATATGCATAGAAAGCAACATTTCAAATGGGCTTTTAGCATTAAAAACTGACATAGAGTTATATACACAGTGTACAAAAAATTTTTTTAATTGAAGTCAATCACTAAAAAATTTAGAGGTCAGGGCATAGTCACACAATTATGCTGAAAAAAGCACTCATTTTTCTGTAGTTTAAAAAAATATATATATATATTTTAGCCAGATTTTAAATTTTAAGAGTGTAAATAGATTTTGCTATTACTGTATGTGTATTGACTGCTCAAGCACTTTGTAAGGAAAGCGGATACTTTAGAATGGTACCCTATGCATCCAAATGAAATGTGCCTTTACGTCATTCGAAAAAAAAAGGGGGTTTTGCAGTCATAAATTACTACAAATGCACAAATTAAAGTTTAAAATAGATTGAAATTTGTAACTTTGGTTTTAAGTTTTCATTCCTGATAGAATTTTCCTTGTGTTAAAATAGTTGGCTAAAAAAGTTGGCTCTACTTTGTTCAAGGTCTTGAGAAAATTATTTTTAGTTAGCTTTCTTTTTATCCTGGGAAGGCACGTTGTCCACTTCACTTGGAATAATGGGGAGATTTCATATTCTAGTTCTATACTCCACAGCATCTTTCATCCGTGCACAGAATGCCCTCTGTCACTAGACACTGAGACCCGGAAAGTTGCCAGAAGGAAAGAGGCAATGACGTTTGCTGACTAAGAAGCAAACATGCTAATGGTAAGGTATAAGCAGTGGTGACCTGGGAGCTTCCTCTTGTTAGAGCAGTGGGTCTCATCCTGGGGGTGGTCAGATGACCACTTCACAGGGGCTGCAGATCACATGCTTCTATTGCAATTTATTATAGTAGCAAAATTACAGTTATGAAGTAGCAACAAGATAATTTTATGGTTGATGGTCACCACCACATGAAGAACTGTATTATAGGGTGGAAGCATTAGGAATTTTGAGAACCACTGTGTTAGTATTGAATCTGACATTTCAGAAAATTGGCACATTAATAAAGCAGAATGCTAGCCGTTTTGTAGTAGTCACATTTAAAAAGTATAATATTTTAGAAATGCATCTTTGGAACATAATGAACATTGTTATTATATACTGGCCTGATCATACCTGACTTCTACATTCAAGTCTGACAGGATTGTATAAGTACTGCCCATCTTCCCAGAGCAGCTAGTGAGTGGTAAGGAAAACCTAAAAGGGAAGAAAACAATTTCATATGGCCATGTACAAAATTAGAGGTAAGTACCCAGATAACTTGCAAATCTGTATGTCAGAATCCCTGCCTGGTGCCATGCTACTCAGACCCTGACTAGGTGGAATCCCTAATACACCAGAAAAACTCAAGCGTTATTGGTCTCATTAAAGGTAAGAATGACTTTGGTGGCCTTTATACCCAAACAAGGAGACCATGTTGAGCTGGAGTCTAGAAATACCAGGGCTTTAGGGCCCAAAGTAGTTAGTATACCCAAATGCACAGTTGAGGTGGTGTGTGCATATAGCTCCAAATACTTGGACATTATCCCTAAAGAGACTGCTGCGAGTATGAGGCAACTCTGGGGTCTGTGCCAGCCAACACTATACTGTGTCCTTCTGCCTCCTACAATAAACACTGAAATGACATTGCAGTAACAAGAAATTCAGTCCAGGAAGAGATTTGAACCTCACAGTTTTTAATACTGAAAAAAAGTCACTTTGTGCTATGAAATGGACATAACCTAAATAAAATAGGGGAGGATACCTATTTTATTACCTGTTCCTAGTAAATGTACTGGATCAAATATGACCAAATTGGAGTCAGCGGCATCGGAAATAGACACTGCTGCATTAGCAAACTGGGCTCATGCTAGGATGGCAAGTGTGGTTTACTACTAGGAAGTCCGTAAAGCTGCTTGCCATATTGATAGATTAAGGGAAAAAAGTGACGGATTAGAGATCTCATTCCTGATTTTTTTTTTTTTAAGCAAAGGAAGTAGTTTTCTTAAACTGACAGATGGTGTCTATTAAAAGACATAAAGAAGTATAACCAGTTAGATCATCCTCTACATCAACAGTTTTCAGCCTGTGAGTCGAGACCCCTTTAGGGGTCAAACGACTATTTCACAGGGGCTGTATATTATATATTTATATTGTGATTTATAATAGCAAAATTAGAGTTATGAAATGTCAAAAATAATGTTATGGCTAGGGGTCACCACAACATGAACTGTATTAAAGGGTCACAGGTTAGGAAGGTTAAGAGCCACTGGTCTACATCCTCTGAGGAAACATTTCAAGTTGGGGACTAAAGCTATGACATCTGTCATCACTGTACTCTTTATCTGAATACTCAAAAAGGGAACAAAGTAGCCATTATTTCCAGATGCGTGTGATTGTCTACTTGGCATACTGCAGAGGTCTGGGCATGTAACTCAGCAGCTAAAGCACTTGTCTAGCATGCTCAGCCCTCTGATAAGCCAGGTGAAATACACACTTGCAGTCCTAGCGGTGGCACTTGGAGACAGGCAGGTCAGCCCATATATAGACTGAAAAGCCAGCACAGGACACTTGAGGACCTGAAAGAGGCTAAGGGAGAGGTCAAGAAGGAGGAAAAACTCAGGATTACAGTTTGCTACCAGTAGTGATTTATTTAAGATGTCATATGTCTGCATATCCTCAAGATACAAAATAAACCTAGAAACAACTGCAACAGCAGCAAAACCAGTTACCTATAAGAGTTAGAAAAATCCTTTACTGGGAGACATTAGAGAAATCTAAGTACATACTCATTTATAGTATGATGTTTCTCTGAAATTAGTCTATAGATTTTGTGCACAACTCCAGTCAGAATCCCAGTAGATTTTTGTGGATCTTTACTAAGCCCATGTTACCTGGAAGAGTAAACGGTATGCAATAGACAATGATGAACTTCCACATATGTGAAATCTTTTGAAACTTCCCAATCATACTGAATACTAACTGGAAAAATGGTCCTCATTCTGCTACTGAACCACTAATATGAGCTGGGACAGTGTCAGGGTTTGGATCGAAAACGGCCCTATGGGCTTGTGTGTGAACACTTGGGTCACCAGCTGATATGATGGTGCAGTTTTGAGAAGTTGTGGGTCATCATTCTGAAAATTAGGCCTTGTGGGATGAAGTGGCTCACTGTCTCAGGTATTGCCCTTCCCCAGTCAGCTTCAGTGTTTCCTGGCTACCCCCATGGTAGAACCTGCTGCCTTGGCCTCTTATTTTCATAATTACAAACTGCTTCCTGCCATGACAGACTCATGTAAATGACTTTTACTAAGTATTTTGTCACAGCGACAGCTCCAAAGATTTCAACTTGCTAGGGGTATGTGAACATTTCATGTTCAAGTTTTTATCATTTTTAGTCTTCAGTGTTGAGCCTACATAGACCAATAGCCTAGTGACGTGATCTGTCCCTTTCTGAACTTATTCTTGAGATACTCTAAAGACAGACAAAGCCTTCACAGCTTAACCATGTATTTGGTGACCTTTAAAAATCTTTTAGTAGCATCATTGACTATCTACCATCTCCAGGACACAATCTAGCGTCCACAGAAAACAGTAGACTCAAAGTCAAAGCTAAAATACTGGCGTCATGGCCAAAACTCTAGCCTCATTGCGTAGTGCAATGTAGATAGGCGTGCAAAAAATAAAACCAGCTTGATGCAGAGCTTTTACTTGCTGGGTTAAATATTAGAAGGCTTGAAGTCCATTGTTGAGTCTTCCAGTATCTTTAGGTATAAAGTCAAAAGGAACTCCAAATTGAGTAAGGCTGTTAAGGGGACTCTGAGGACACAGACCAACCAAGCCAGCTTGGCACTTTCAGTGAGGGGTTTAATGTAATTGGCATATGTTCACCTGAGAACTCCATGAATTTTACTCCTAGACTTTTCTGAGTATGGAACAAACTGAGATCACTAAGTGCACTAGACTAGTTTTGGTTTGAGTGGCTTTAATTCTGTCGCCTCTGTTACTTTAAAACAGTATGTTTTGGCAGGAACATGAAGTTTAGCACATTATCCAGAAGTATTTTGCATGCATACCAGCAGTCTTTTTCAAATGTTTTAAAACTAAGCATCCCATCAAATAAGGCCCTGAGAGAAGCAGGCTGCTCCAGACCAAGGAAAGGCATGAGAATTGTTCTGCAAGAGAAAAGCTTTTTTGCAGTCGGCCCTTGTGACACTGTTGTGTCTGACACTGTTCCTTACATACGCCTCCTAAAACTACTGGCACATCTTTGTGCCACATCCTAAGATACGTGTGATTTCTTGAGTAAGTATTCTGAGATGGTGCTTGCCATGAGCAACCAACCATATGATTAGACAGTAGAGCTCCAACCCTAAGACCTGATATCTCCTGACACCTAGCAGGAGGAGAAGTCCTGAGGGGTATGGATACCAATGTAATCACCAATTAGCTCACATAAGAACACTGCCATAAAACCTAAAAGGCTGGTGACTCATTTCTATCATTTCATCACATGCAAGGCTGAGGTAGAAGAGTTTTAAGTTCTAGGCTCCATAGACCATGTTCAGAAAACTCAAGTCACACACACAGCTCAAGGAGCAGATAAGACTGTGATAGCTGACACCTGGAAGAAAGTGCCCAAAGAGGGGCTGGAGTTCTGCCCTTCCACTTGCCTTGACCAGCAGACTGTTTACCTCTGCCCTTTTATTAAAAAAAAAAAAAAAGGTAAACATTGCTTCCCAGGGCTTTGCTATAGCAAATTAATGAAATTAAAGTGAAAGCTTCAATTTTCAGCCAGCTGCCATCTGGGTAGCAAGTTTGCATCTGAATTATGGCTCAGTTTTAAACCTATATTCCATACTCCCTCTTATATTCCAGACACTACCTCTAGGATGATAGGGTTGAAACCGTTTCTTAAGCAGTTTCTATTTAGGTATTTTACTTGGTATATAGGGAAACAGACACACATACAGGGAGTCAAAGCAATTGGTATGAGAGGGAAAATAGATATATCTTCTTAAAACCTACTAAGGCCACTCCTCCCCTACCACAGACCCTGAACGGGTACTGTGGAAAGTATGTGAAAGACACAGGAGTCTCTGACCTGAGGATCAACTGATAATGTCCTTATTGTGATGCCACGAAGTCCTGATACTCTGAGACATATGCATAGGGATCTGGGTAGGGGAGAGCATAAGGATGTCTTGAGGGGGGTCAGGAAGTCTTTCCATAGCTCCCCAAATGGTAGATGAGATTAAAATCCAGCATCAGGAAAAGTCAGGGCCACTGACAATTGGAAATATTAACATGGGGCATAGAAGCCTTTTGCCTGGATTAGGACCAGATGGGTACAAGGCTGACCCCTTTAGTAGTTCATTATGATAATTAAAGTAAATCTCACACCTGTGATAGAAAATTAGCACAGGCCCCAAAGACAGCCATGGATAACGTATATTTGCTGCTGTGAACACAAAGGCATACTATCAAGAGGCACTGAGTTGCAGGAGTTTTTAGTTTGCAAGAATAACTAAAAGAGAAATTTCTAGCTATTAACTCCTTGTCACCCAGCAGATATAAGTTAACATTTTTTGCGTGTATGTGGTGTGCTACACCATTTGTGCTCCCATGTGTGCAGGCATACGTGGACATGCATGTAGAGGACCAAGGTTGACCTCAACTGACTCTTGACCACTCTCCACCTTATATGATGAGGCAGGGTCTCTTGGCTGAACCCAGAGTTTGTTTCTGCTTGCCTGCCTAGCCAGCTTGGGGATTCAGGGTGGCCTCTCACATACCCCAACTTGCATGTATATTCTGTAGAGCAAAACTGTCATATTTATATGACAAGGGCTTTACTCCTTTTCTCCAATCCCCCAAAAGAATTTACTGCTTTTTCTTTATTTTGCTTTGAAGACAGGGCTTCTATGTGCCCCTTGCTGTTCAGGAACCGACTATGTAGACCAGGCTACCCTTGAACTCAAGAGATCATGTGCCTCTGTATTCTGAGTGCTGGGCTTAAAGGTGTGTACCACCACCACCTGGCTAGAATTCACTTTTTTTAAGAACCTGTATGTAAGGTTTGCTTTTAAATATTCTCTTTAATAGAATTCTTCTGGAAAGATCTGGCTGACCTCAGTACTGAAGCAAACTTCTTGTGAAATTATTCTTTTGTGGTCCTGCTGTATGGAAAGAGCTTACTGTTTTTATCAAGAGACTCACTCCCATTTCAGTTACTAAGTGAATATGGGCAGATCTTTTAATGTCTAGAAGCTTCTCTGACATAAGTGTGGGGAGAAGACCAGTGTGACAGGGCAGAGGTTCCTCCATCTTGTGTTCATTCTTGCTGAAACCATTTCAGGTTCAACTAAAATCTCCTTGATGGAGAGGCCCATGGAAAATTACCCAACTCTATTCTAGGAACCCTTGGTCAAGATGTCCCAACTGACTTAGCTTGTTAAACTGCCTACTTGTATAGAACCCCTCCACCTAACTTCTTAAAGAGCTTCTATAAAACTGCTTGTTTACTATAAAGCTACCCCAACTCCCTGCAATGTCCTAGTGGGACACCAGGACATGGTTTCTGCCTTCAAAACACATATGCTCTGGACATTAGGGAAGACACCTGGGCCCCTGAATACCTGCTGAGTGTCATCTCAGCCAACTGCAATAGACTGAATTGGCTATAAACTGAGTCTGAGTAGAGGATTCCCTAAAACACCAGTACTGAAAGTATAGGGAACTGACAACCAAGTACTTGAACTCAGTCATAACAAACTAGCGATGAAGGTGGTATCCAGTGCAAGGCAGGTGGGATGTGCTCACATTAGGTAAAACTTTAAAATGCTAACACATACAGAATGGATCTGCTTTACCTATGCAGAAAGTGTCCCATGCTAAGTTCACTACTTACCAACTTGCTCTAATGTAGCTAAACAGACTGGGTTCAGGTTTTAAGGATGATCATCTCGGAGTTAAGAGTCCACACAGAAATAATTTTCCAAACCTCAAGTCATCTCCATCACTGATTTCCAAGTGTCTGATTTCTTTCCTGAGCATGTAGCAATAGACTTGATTTTGCCACACTGAACAAGTACTGGCACATTCCCTAGCTTGAGTAGTTCTGGGAATCAAACTCAGGCCTCACAAAGCACTAGTGCCTGCCCCTACTCACCTTCAGAATGGACATTTCCTGCTTAATTTGGTATCTGGACCTCAACCACATAGATAAAACTTTAATTCTTTTACTTCAATCTCAAAAAAAAAAAAAAACCCAAATGTATATTCCGTGATTTAGCTAGACTTTTCTAATTACTTAACATTTCCACACCTGGAAGAAGCCTAGAACATCCTATTACTATACCTGAATTAGCTGGGAGAATGGAAGCTAGGGATTACAAGCACACATGCTACACATTTACTACAGCATGTAGCTGTTCCCTGGCCCTTGATAAATCCAACACAGCAAAACAGCGGAAGGAAACAAAATTCTAGACAACTTATGCAGGTTCTATTTTCCAGCTCTCCCGAGGACTGGCCTTAATAATTGCCAAAGCCACACTTCTAAAGCCTGATTAGTTGTGGTTGCACGTTGCAGTTCTCAACTGGGAGCTGTGTGACCCTCACCAAGTCCAGGGAACACAGAAGGGTCCTGTTGCTTTTGTTCAGCATGAGATGGGAGATACTAAGGGTCAATGATGGCAACCAGGAGGGACACATGGAAAAGAGACTCTTGGGGTCTTACTCTGGGGTAGGAGATGGGCTCGAGCTACCTAGAGTATAAACTGCATCACCAAGTATGCATGCAGTTCTACACTTGGACTGCAGACTTCTAGACTTTCTCCATGTTTAACCTGGCTTTATGCAATACCATGCAAGCACCCCATGTTTCACCTAAGGAAGAAATACTGGTTTTCATCGTCCCAAGCCCACGTTCCTTCCATGAACAGCAGACAGACAGCAGGGGTAAAGTCTTCTATGGACTAAGATCTGAACTTGCCTAGCAGAGCTCGTGTCTGTTGACTAACCTGCAATCTACGTTAGTGACATCTAAGAGTCAAGTTACCTATTCCAACTTAAAACAAACAAAACAACGAAATTGCATTACTTTTCTCTTCTAGTGCCTATTATATAAGAGACCTTAAACACTGACATGTAAAATACTTAGAATATTATCAATGATGTGGACTAAATGATTTCTAAACATGCCAATAGTCCAGAAATCGTCATATAGATCCCAGTAGCAACTAAGAACTAGATACAGGTTCTGTGAAATGATTTATGAACATTCCAAACTTAATGTGTTGTCTAACATCACCACCCTTTCTTTGACTGAGCTTAGTGAAACAAGCTTTCTCTCACTCAGATTAATGCCCACCACTCCCACAGCCTCCTGTGTGCTCTCAATGCTCTCACCTGAGTGATGGAGACGCTAACAATGGCTCTCAAGCCTCTGCTTGTCTGTGACTCCTAGAATTGAAGAAACTAGATATAAAAATGATGGGAAGCAAGACTCTCAGCTATATTACCTGTAATGATGCATAGGATTTATAATTATATATTATAAATTTTGTAATATTATAACAAAAACTTTGGTTTTAAAATTTTTATTTGAGAATTACATATTTCAATATCTTCCAAAATACTGTTTCCTAGATCACTAAAAAAGAAAGCAGATTCAGTAAGAAATTTAAGTCATTAAATATGTTGCACTAGTATATACATACAGAACACTAAGCAATAATATTTAGCTCTGGAATGCGTACCATCTCCTTTTTCCTCATTAAAGGCTCAACCAGCACTGTGTGGCTATGTACAAAGTTCCATGTTCCATATACATTAAGAGTGTGACACTTAGTTGCCTCAGCTTATAGCTGGGGTAATTTGTCCACTGGGGTGTCAAACTTGAAGTCTGAAGGGAAGAGATCTGGAGCCCGAGGGTAGATCAGTCTGTAGGACTGTCGGATTGTAACATCAGCTACACCAGCAATATCCCCAATTTCTAAAAGACAAAAAAAACAAGACATTCAATTGATCTGCTCCACCTCTTTCCTATACCAAGAAGAAAAACAAAACAAAAAAACCCCTCCAATTTCAACTTTTAAAATTGATAAGGGAAAGACAATCTAACAGGTACGAGCAGGAGTCAAAGTCAATATAAACAGTAACAGAGATAGGCCTCTTTAAAGGTATATTCAGGATACTGAAGGACATGCTGCAGGATATTTGATCCCACTGTGGACTCATGTTCTAACTAGTATGGCTCAGTCTTTGACCCTAGCACCTTCTGTTTACAGTAAACAAGTACCTGTGGTGTGGCTCAGGGCATCCTAAAAAAGTCAAACCTAGGTCAAGAGGCGGAGCTAGTAAGCAGCTACCAGAGCGTGGACAGGAATACATGGAAAGGATCCCTGAGAGGAGGATACGTAAGAAAGTGTGGAGAAGGAGCCTTTTCCGGCTGGGGTAGGAAATCAGTGGAGTAGGAAGGTCAGCTGGGTGCTTTCTCCATCTCTGAGCTAGCAGACTTTTACCACAGCATCTGGCTCCTGAGTCTCTTGGTAAAATCAAATGGCTGGTATTTTTGTTGTTAACAGATATATGTGAAGCAATCCAAGGCATGTCTCTGTGGTGACACTCTTACTTTTCTCATGTCCTCTGTTTCAGGGCTTAGACAATCTAACCATGTGCAAAGTCTAGCTTTATCCTGAGCACAACATAAAACTCATCCTCAGCTACACGGCAAGTTTAAGGCCAGCTCGGAAAGGATGAGACCTTGCCTAACAAACAAACAAAAACCACACAAATGGGGAAGGGCTGTAAGTCCCTATCCTGCCCTGATAAATGACAAACAACTGATAGTGGCTGAGGAAAGGGGTGCCATCCTCTTCAGTGAAGTAGCTGTTAGGTAGGTAGGGAGCTCTGCTCCCCCCACCACACACACACAAGCTAGGAAAACCCTTCCTTCTCCCCCAACCCCTTTCACATGGAAAACACTCTGGGCTACATCATCGTTTTTTTTCACTCAGGAGTGCCTGCCCAGGGGCTTCGTTTTGCACCATGTATGGCCACAATCCCAGTTCCTAGCTGAGACATCACCACTCCTCTCGCCTAAATGCTATAAACCCCCTTGCTTTACCCTGGATGTGTAACTTCACTGACCTCTACCTGTGAGATGGCTGAACCCACTCCAGAGCTGCCTGCTGATAAACCTGCCTTTGTCTACTTTTAATCTGCTCTAATCTGTCCTATATGTGTATCACCCAGGGAGAGTAACCACTGACAAGCTGAGCAGGCTCCAGTAAATAGGCCCCTTCACAAAAGAGACAAAATAAAATTAAATAATTTAATTTGGAAAAGGAGACTTGTACACAAGGCTATGCCTCTAAGTAATCACTATAAGCAAACTACTGTGTTTTCTTCAGGTATTTTGTTTTGTTTTGAGGTGCTGGGAATAAAAAACCAGGCTCTCAAGCACACTAAGCAAATAATGAGTAGGTGAGTAGGAGGACTACGTCCAATCCTTTTTCCATATGGGTTAATGCTTCTCCAAAGATCTGAATAGTTAACCTTTCTCCTCATGGGAGCTTATGAGTAAAAGCAGCACACTCTCAGCCTTGCAATCTCACTGGCTGACATCCTGAGGAAGAGCCTACCTTTCTGTGTTCGCTTCTCAGCTGAGGCCTGAGAAGCCATGTATATAGCTGCGGCAGCCACAGAGATGGGGCTCCTGCCAGGAACCAAGTCCAGTTCCACAGCCTTGCGGGCTATGTGTGTAGCGGCCATTTGTACTTGCTTGGGGAGGCAAAGGTTGGAGCAGAACCTAGACATGAAGTCCCCAGTTGTGATCAGATCCACGCTGGTTTCCAAAGCTTTCAAAATCAGTTTAAAACAGCGGCCAATTTCTTTCTTAGAGATTCGAGACACAGCACATATTTCTAAAAGAGAAAATATTTTTAAAAAGTTTGTAAGACAGAGTTCACTTTATAATTTTTTTTTATTGTAAAAGTAAAATATTCTAGTTGTAAAAACAAATTCAATCAAGGCTTAAAGATGAGGCCCTAAATCCTCTCAGGAATACTTCCTATGGATATTTATTCAAAATTTCTTGGTTTATATTTTTACCACACTTTAAATTTAGACTGTATTCTTTCAAAATACAAACTTATCTAGTTCAATTTATACAAATAAGTTTCTCCAAGTAATCAACTTCTCTGATAGCCTTGTAAGGAATGTTCTAAGGAGAAGAAAGAAAATAACTGCTCAGCCTGAAGAATGCGAGTGCACATGTGTGGCCTGCAACTGTCTGCATGCTGTCACTCACTATATCAGCTACACTGTTAGCCCTGTTTGAGCTGTTACAGATGTGTGAAAGTCATCCCTCTCACTTTGACACAGGGAAGCTTATGAAAGATGCTCACTGGATACAGTGACTATAGTCCCAACCTGGACCTGGTTCGTGAAGGGCAGTATATGTATCAGAACAACACTGGAGGAGTCTGACTTGTGCCCCTGAGTAAACACAAGCTTGACAAAAGCCAGCACTTAGCTCAAAGTCCTTGGTTTGCACAAAACTGCAAACACTAAGCCTCAGAAAAACTAATTCCACAGCCACCTTCCAAGACCTGAGCCCTCAAATGTGAGACCTATGCTGGCGGTTGCTTTCATCACTGGCTACAGATGTAACTTCCAAAGCCTCTGCAGCCTATGATGGCAGGCCTTCAAGCCCATAAAACAGTCAGCTGTACTGTGGCCTGACAGGGATTAAAATGATGCAAAACCCGCAAAAGCAGCTTACAAAGAACATGGCAAAGAAGACGGTCTTGTGCAGTTTCTGTCAGAGAACATACAGAGCCACTGGCAGATGGTGTGCACGTGGATTACTGTGCCGTGTAAAGACGAGCACTAGCTGTTAAGCATCAAAGCTGCCTGTCTGAGCTCTACCTGGTACAACTGAAGCCTACCTTTAAATGTTCTGGGAACACCTTCCTGTCTGCAGGCGATGTACAGACATGCAGAAGCAATCGCATCATTAGCTCTTCCCTTCAGGCTCTTCTGCTCATACACTTGCTTGAATAAATTATTTGTTCGATCCTTCAAAGCAGAGAAACTACGTTTAATTAAGTCTTGGCCATTTAATTACTTACAGTATCAAAATTTGATGTGTTCATTAAATTATGCAAAGTAAATGTCAGAATGGTTTAAAGTAGGTGGACAAGAACTTACAACTATATTGCGTGGGAGGTTGATTCTGTCTGCCATGGTCGTGATTTCCTTGAATGCATTCATCATCGCTCTATCAGAACTACTCATCGTTCTACGGTTCTGATACTTAGAATTGCCAAACTCATCAAAACTTGCAGCTCCTGTACCCTATAAAAGAAAGACTGAACCTTGCTCAACAGTTTTGGAAACTGTGAATAGACATACAGTGTCTATGAAAGTGTAATGTACACACTCTGACTCCATATGCCCTGGCGTCTGTGCAGCAGAGCTGGGACTCAGAGACTTCCATTAGAACGTGCTTTAAAGAAGCTGGTTTCACAGCCACTTCCTAAAATCTTAGCAACTGTTCAAGAACACAGAAAATGGAAGTATATGCTGTGTTAGAGCTTTACTACTGCACAGTCTTGTTCTGTTTATTTCTTTGAGACAGGGTCTCATTATGTAGCCCTGTAACTAGCTACATAGCCTGGAGAGATGCTCCAGCTTGTCCTGCACCCACAGAAAGCTCTAGGATTGCAGTTTGTGTATGGGGGGAGGCGGAGGTATGGCCTTTGGTGGAATCATTACTTGGGTCCATCACTGGTTCTCCATCTGGGATAAACTGATATTCATATTGGATCTCCTCAGAAGAAGTCTTACACAACCAATACAAAGATGGTAATGTTGTTTTGTAATAATATGTATATAGGTGTTTGCCTGTGTGTGTCTGTGTACTAGTGCATGACTGATGCCAAGGGAAACCAGGATGCCTTAGGACTGTAGTTACAGTTTGTGAGCCTCACTGTGGGTACTGGGAATTTAACCCAAGTCTTTGAGAACAGCAGCCAATGCTCTTAATCCCAACCCAAGTTTGTAATTTTGATTATACGGCTATTATTATTCTTCCCTTCCCAAAAGAAGTTAGCAGACTTTCACAATATTAACCCTGGTGAATCTTATTTCTAAGTCAAGGGTCTCCTCTGTGTGACACTTTTAGTGAGTTGACACTTGCAAAACTCCTAACTTTCTAGATCTTTAGCTAGTCTCCCCTTGACATTTACTTCTAAATGGAATTATTACCTTGCCAATCATGGTGGACAAATCTCCATCACTCAGAAGAGGATTCTGAGAGTCTCCAACTCGAGATGGGTCTTTTGTTGCTTTGTCATTGCTGAAAGTTCTCCATTCAGATCCCACATCGATAACTCGGTCCCCTAAGAAGGTAAGCACACAGTTACTCACCTAGCCAGGCACAGGACTCACCTCCCCAGGCTGACTAATGGTTAACATCCTAACATGGCCACCTGGGAATCAGCTTAGATACCATGTCTTACATGTCTGCCCTGAAGCATCTACCAACTATGCCAGTCTAGTAATGAGCTGTGTAAACAGCATGTTATCATTATTTGTATCCTGAATCTTACAAGAAAAAAAATTAGTTAAAAAATAGCAAAAAGAAAAAGCTAGCATGGTAGTCTATGCCTCTATTTAGTATGGTAGCATTTGGGAGGCTGAAGCATAATAGAGAACTCATGGTTACACTGACTACATACACATAGGAAGACCTGGCCTCCAAGAGCAAAGTGAAATAATAAAATTATTCTTATGTGATACAAAGAAGAATAATGAAACCAGGTGTGGTGGTGCAAGCCTTTTATCCCAGCACTCAGATAGAGGAGGCAGGCAGATAATCTGGATCCCCATGAATTCCAGGCTTTGTCTCATAAAAAAACAAAGACAGACAGACAGACAAGACAGAAAGAGAGATGAGGAAAGAGAGAGAATAACTCAGAATAAAATTTAAAAGGCAGAATTTAAAAAGGACGATGGGCATACTTTTCAAGCAAAGAGGCTGTGGTTAGGTATCTGACATCAAAACCCATGACATGAATAGGCCTCACTGGAACTACTTTAGCGGAAGGACTCAATGTCTGGAAACATCTTTGAAGCAAACGGAGATAGCACTGAACACTGAAACACATGCTGATCAGTGTGCCCATAGTAAAAGTCACCATTTAATCCCCAGAGCTATATAAACACAGATAACACTTTCACTGGCACTTCACAAATGAGGTTAATTGGCCAAAGATCACAAAGCTTGAAATGTGTATCAGATTCCAACTTATTCCACTGAACTCCTTCAATGAATTCTGCCACAGGACTGTTGAAAACTCACCGTGGTCATCTTTGCCTGCTACTACAATAAGTCTCCATATGGACAGCCAGTGAATACAATGGTTACAATGTGAGACGCCAAGCTGCTACTTAGCTTTGGAAAATCTAAGAAAATTTAAGATGGAGGGATGAGGACATGGTTCAGCAGTTAAGAGCACATGTCATTTCACCAGAGGACCTAGATTTGGTTCTCAGCACTCACAACTACAACCAGCTCTAAAGACTCCATACACTCTCTCTACAGGAACTTGTTGACTCCTGTGCACACATCTGCTACAGATGTATACAAATAATTTAAAATAAAAATCTTAATTTTCAATTACATTTCCTTATTTTGAATGCAGAGAAGTCTCTCCTTCTACCATGTGGGTTCAGGTGGGTGACTTAGTTCGTCAGGCCCGGTGGGAACCACTCTTATCTGCTGAGCCATCCTGACAGGCCCCATTATTTTCTTTTATACTGTATTTCTTCAGCTTTAGGTGCCCAGTAACCTCACACTTTAAAGGCTGTAAGGGTTAAATGAGTACAGCTCCTTAAAAGCAACTACAAGTCCTCCATGCTGTCTACTATTGCTACAAAAACTAAGACACTGCCAGGTGTCCTCTCCATAATCGGGGTGATAAGAAAGATGTTCTGCTGCCCTTAGACTGTCAAGTCCCCAGGCTCTGCCAGCACCTACTCAGTGACAAGGAGAATGGAGGGAAAAGATCATTTCAATGCATACCATGCCAAATATTTTATAGAATACAGTAATTAGCATATATACAGAATAGCAATTATAATATAAACCTAGTAATTGTGCCCTTCCCCCAGCTTTGAGCAGGCCTGAAAGACCTTGTTTACCACAACAGACCAAGAAACTTAGAAGAAGAGCTGCCCCTGAGCTTGCCTTGAGATATCTCTGGCCATGACCAAGAATGGATTATCCCACTCATCTCCAGCTTAAACAAGAAAGGGTTTTGGTGGGGCCTTTCCCTTTAAGAATGTTTGAGAGCTGAACATTAAAGCATTGAGCCTTGATCAGAGAACTTTGTCTTGGCTTCATCTCTTCTCACCCTCCATCCTCCTTTCATTCCCAGCCCCCCTTTCAGGTGAACCCAGTTGATCCATGGCCACAGGCGGCTACTTTACTATAATGGAATGATGTGTTAATGAAGGCTTCTATAAATTCAACTTTCTTTGAACTTTAGAGAATTTGAGAGTAACCAGAGTATTGCCTGGACAATCACGTCTGAATGAGAAAGACCAACATGTGAGGTGTCCCACCTGTCATGTCCATGTGCACTGAGAACAAGCAGAGAAGGTGGGGCACAGACCTTTCGGTTACAAGGCATTTTAGCATGCCAGCATGAGGATCGTGGCTCCAAGGAAGGGGGAGGGTGAGTGAGGGGGTACTATGTGCTTTCAGAGTCAATGAGGCCAGCTTTCCTGGTCAGCAAAATCACAACAAAAACATGCACAAATGAGGCCTTCACCCCAAAGTACAAAACCTGAAAAGGCCAAATGTCATTTACATATATGTGAAGTAAGCACATATAATTTTATTTTTTCAAGCACTCAGGGCCTTAATCATGCTGGTCAAGTGTTCTCTGAACTACAGTGTCTGTAAGAAAAAATTTTTAATTGGCCAGTATCTCAGAATAACATGGGATCATGAACTCTCGGGGAAAGGTCCCAGGGCAGGAACATACAAAATATTTCTGAAAACTGCAGCTGTGTGTGTGCCAATAAGAGAGAGAGAACTCCTGCCTGGAACTTCCTGACTCCTCAGTTTCCCAGCTGTGTGTGTGTGCCAATAAGAAATACAATCAATAGCGTTCCCGCCTAGGAAGCCCCTATTCCCCAGCCCCCCTCCCAGCCTATAGCTTTTGTCTTTATAAACCTGTATATTTTGATGTTTGGGGCCCTCTCTCTCCTTCCCTCTTGTGGGAAGTGTGAGGCGTGTCCCAGCGCACTGGTTCCCAAGTAAAGCCTCTTGCTTTGATTGCATCAAGTACGACTTCAGTGGTCACTGGGGTGAGCACCAGTTCCTGGGACTTGAGCTGGGATACGAGCCTCTTCTGGGGCCGTACATGTCAGCCCTGTGTCTGTTTTTATTTTGTGTCAGGGTCTTACTAAGTTATGGGGGGCAGCCTGAGACTCATGCTAGCCCAGGCAGGTGTTTAACATTAACCTCAGCCTCCGTAGTAGCTGGGATTATGCCACCAGAGCCAGCTAACTAATATTTTACGGACAGAAATGAGTATATCAGAATGCAGATGAAGAGGCTTGCAGGCATGCCTACATACTACTGTGATTCTACCTCAATCTTTGGAGATAAAGCACCAGCAAGCCAAAATCGTTCATTCATAACATTTTCCTTTTGGCATAAGAATACCTTTGACTGATTGCTCTATACTACTTTTAAATAGACAACGTGGACTTTAAAACTGATAATGATAAGATGCCTAGCATATAGGATAAACAGGAAAACCCAGCAATGTGCTATTAGGAACACTTTCCAAATATGTAGACTGATTTAAGTGACTCAGTCAAGAGTCTGTGCCGTATACTAAGAAACCCTCCCTTTCAGACACAACTGCTCCCACAGCATTTACACGAATCCCATTTCCAGGCAACTCCAACAGCACTGCATGGAAGTATAACTAGTCCACAGCCATGCACAGTAAACGACAGGCAGGCCCATTCAGAAACAAACTGAATATATGAATGATTTCCACTTAAAATCTAAAAGTTTCCAGGAAGAAAACTGCAATCCAGAATGTTTTCAAGAAGCAAATGATATAAAATAGCCCTAATGTTTAGCTAATGTGACCTCTAAGAGGAAGCCTATGTGTAATCAGCCTTTGAGAACAAGAAGCCTACCAGTTAGTAAGCACACACATACCCAAGTATCCTAGGAACAAAAGCATGCCAGTGTTTCCCCTTGAACAGCATGTTGATTTTTGTAAACTTAGACCCCATAGCTGTCAACAGTAGCACTGATGTAGACATAAACTATCAGTGCAGCCTCTCTATCCCTACAGCGAGACCTTACCGCCTTACTCAAGACCTTACCGCCTTACTCAAGGTCCACAGAGGACGTCCTCCCCAGCACGCGGCCTGCATTACATCTATTATAATACATTCTAAAGCTATGTCATCTGTGGAAATCATTCTCCCTAGTTCACATCACTTGGGCACCTACCTTTTGACGTGGCAACTGAATTTTAGAAGAAAAGGTTAAAATGAGTCATTTCTTTTTCAAATCTATTTGTCTTGTGTTGCTTTTAAAAGGATGAATTTAACTTTAGTTGTGAACATGGCATGGCATTAACTGGGAGTGGAACTGCTAATTTTAAGCAATACTAATGTGAAATCCCAATTCACAAGGCATGCCATTCATTCTTTTTCCAGCAGAGTTGATGGATGTTTGAACAATGTTTAGTTAAACAAGATAGGCATTCCCTCTACCACTCAGCTACACTCCCTAGTCTCAACTCTATCTTCTATCAGATACGACTGCAACTACAAACTCAATAACCTGCTGAGTATAAATCAACATTCAAGCAATGTACAAGGTCAAATGTTATGAACATGCTGATGCCCTCAGTACTGTACTGCCACCTACTGTTGAAGCTCTACTGCGACACAGTCCCACTGGTGAAATGAGGTGGGGGGCAGGCAATGTACTCCTTTAGTCCCACTAGGCAGATCTGAGTGACAGGCCAGCCAGGGCTACTAAGGAGATGGCTCAGTTGCTATAAGGCCTTACTCCATAAACATGAGGACCTATATTCAGATTGTGAGCACCCATTTAAAAGCTTCAGCATGGTCACATACTTAAAAACCATGTGCAGAGGAGTATGGGTAGAAACGAGGGGATCCCTGAGGCTTGCTGACCAGCTGAATAGAAGCTCTGGGTTCACTGAATGACCCTGTCTTAAGGGAACAATAGAAGACTTACCCTCTGACCTCTGCAAGCTTACAAACACATGCACACATACACATACATACCACAACACATATGAATCAGTGATAAAACAGCTAATGTCAAATCATAGTATTTCTACGTATTTTATAGTTCTAATGAAAGTCAAATAAATGATCATGACATACTGAACAGTTATTCGATTGGTTCTCATGCCAAAATGGAATGGATTTCTCCAATCTCCCAATCTAAGTGGGTCTTAAGATTCTTCTGGCCACTCCGGGTGTACTCTGGTTGGCTTGCTTGGCTCTATTTTCAACACTCTCAAAAAAAAGTGCTTGATTCGGCAGCGCTTAAGACTAAAACTGGAACGATACAAAGATTAGCATGGCCCCTGTGTAAGGATGACACAAAAATTTGTGAAGTGTTCCATATTTTTTAGAGGGTCAGGAAACTGAATGGAGGTTGCAGTAGTGGGGAACTGGTGTTAGCCACTAGAAAGTCCCTGATGCCAGGAAAGCTCCCAGGACCCAACTGGGATGACATCAGCTGAAATACTCAACAAAGGGGAGAGAGAACTGATGGGGCCACCCACCATCTCAAAAATATTAAACACAGAATTGTTCCTGTCTAAAGGAAATGAAATGCAGGGACAAAATGTGGAGTAGAGACTGAAGGAAAGGCCATCCAGAGTCTGCCTCACCTGGGGATCCATCCCATCTGCTGACACCAAACCCAGACACTATTGCTGATGTCAAGAAGTGCTTGCTGACAGGAGCCTGATACAGCTGTCCCCTGAGAGGTTCTGCCTGAGCCTGACCAATATAGATGTGGTTGCTTGCAGCCAACCATCAGACTAAGCACTTGGATCCCAATGGAGGAGCTAGGGGAAGGACTGAAGGAGCTGAAGGGGTTTGTAATCCCAGAGGAAGAACAACATTATCAACCAAACAGATCCCCCAGAGCTCCCAAGGACTAAACCACCAACCACAGAGTATACATGGAGGCTCCAGCCTCATATGTAGCACCCTTATCTGGCATCAGTGGGAGGGGAGGCCCTTGGTCCTGTGAAGACTCCATGCTGATGCCCCAATGTAGGTGAACACTAGGGCGGTGAGGTGAGAGTGGGTGGGTAGGGAGCTCTCTCATAGAAGCAGGGGGGAGGGGAGATGGAAAAGAGGGTTTGTGGAGGGGAATGTAAATAAATAAAATAACCAATAAAAAAAATCCTTGCATTCCTGATTGTCACCTTTTTACTCAAATATCATATAGAAAACATGACTACTCTGAGTTAACACCACACCTAGTTCGTTTATTTATTTATTTATTTATTTATTTATTTATTTATTTATTATTAAGAAATTTTGCGAGCAGTGGTGGCGCACGCCTTTAATCCCAGCACTTGGGAGGCAGAGGCAGGAGGATTTCTGAGTTTGAGGCCAGCCTGGTCTACAGAGTGAGTTCCAGGACAGCCAGGGCTACACAGAGAAACCCTGATCAAACATCCCATGTTACCTCTTTTCTGACCACTGTCTTCCTGAGTTGGTGTTCTGAAGAGTGCTTACCATGGCCATGTCTGGACTGTCTATGGTCATCTACATAGTTACAGTATCTCTGCATAACAAAGAAAGGCACTGCTTTACCTAATCAACAAACTAATTGTTCTACTTTACCTTAAGAAGGTGACATTGGTACAAGACAGTAATAAACACTATAAAATGCTGCACTATGGCAACTTGCCCACTGATGTCCTCCACAACTAGACAGTGCAACTGAGTATCAGGGCTAGGTGATCAGAGCAAGCCTGTGGTGCCTGCTGCAGCAGCTAAGCAGTTAATGGGATATGAAACACGTTGGGGTTGGTCTGGTGCTGCTACGAATTCAAATGCATTCAAAAGCCATGAGGAGATCCTCAGCTACTCTAAGCAATGCTTTCTTTGTAACCTTGCTCCCCAAGTTAACTGGTTGATAAAAGGTTGACACCTGTGACTGGGCAGTAGATAGAGGTAGGAGGGTTTTCAGTTACCTGGCTTGAAAAAGTATTATTTCAATTGTTCTTAACCACTTCAAAGTATAAAAGCCAACTTTTACCATGAAAGCCACATTGAGAACAAGTGTTAGCTGTGTGCTGAGCCCAGAGACAATGGATCTCACATTCTCCTAGTAAGTCTCTATGTTCTAAAATTCCCACTATAAGCTCATCCATGGGGACAAAGCCTCAAATACTCAGTGTGGTCTGCAGTAAGCAGCCTTCCTGGGTGACTGATGGCAAAGAAGACAACTGCACAGTACATGCTATCAGCATCTGTTACAGCCCCAAGGCTAAGAACAATTTCATTCCTAAGTGGCTCCAATCTCTCCAAGGCTGGGAATGCAGCTCAGTGACAGAGTGCTTGCCTAACCCATGAGGCCCTGTGCCTCCTTGGCAGTACTGTAAAACAAAGCGACAAATCTTCACTATGGCTTCTGTTCTCTGTCAGTGCTCAACAAGTGCAATTTTTGTGTGAGTCTATGTCTCTTCTGTGTTTTCAAATGAGTGAGAAAATAAACATAAAGCTGTGAGGACTGAACCAGGGGGCTATCACAGTGCTAGGCAAGCAAGTAGCTATATCCTCAGACCTAAAAGCAAAAACTGCTACACTGGTGCCTTCCCACCTACATCATCACACAGCATACAGTGGTTATGTACAGGCAATGCTACACGCGATCTCTGGAGATCTTACTCATTCCTATTTCTTTCTTTCTTTCTTTCTTTCTTTCTTTCTTTCTTTCTTTTCTTTTCTTTTCTTTCTTTCTTTTTTTTATTTTATCATAACTGTGACTTATGTGTGTGGGGGGTTAGTAGCTGTCAAAATGTATTTATTAAAACTTTGAAAATTGTACAAAAGCAAAGTACTATACATTACGATTCAAATTAAATTAATAGCTACTTACCTACTACTAGGCCGCACTCGGGACAGATCATATCACCAGCTCTGTAGTCCTCAACTAAAATTGCATCTGGATGATTCGGACAAGTGACTCTTGGGAGAGCATCCAAACTACATGGAAAACAAAAACAAAAACACGTTTTATATTTCCCAACCAATACGAAACAAGTCTTTATTATTTTCTGGTAATAGGCAAGGAACAAGATTTTGAAACTCTTGATTAGTATAATAATAACTTACAATACCCTGTACCATTTACATATAATTACCTGGTTTGTGCTTTTTATTTCTTGTTAGAAAATAACTGTTTTCCTGCTTACTAGCCCCCTTACTGTAGATTCAGCATGACACACTAAAGCCAACACATGTTTACATGAAAGACAATTAGGTCAGACAGACAGACAGACAGACAGGTGTGGCTGTGCTGACCTTAAGGGCTGATGACTTCACTCAGTCCAATCCAGAACTGAGGAGGTTACCCTTTAAAAATTACTTTTGCTGACACATGCCTATAATCAATCCCAGCACTTTAGGTTGCAGTAGGATTCCTTGAGCCCAAGACTTCCAGATCAGCCCAGTTAAAAGACACAAGTAAAACACAAAAACAAAAAACAACCAAACAAACAAAAAACCCCTGAATAACCACACATAGAAGGAGACTAGATTCCTATCTCTTACCCTGCACGAACATCAATTCAAAATGGATCAAAGACCTTCATATAAGAGTTGAACTTTGGGGCTGTAGAGATGGCTCAGAGGTTCCTAGTGCTTACTGCTCTTCCAGAAGACCTGGGTTCAGTTCCCAGCACCTACATGGTTGCTTACAACCACTTGCAATTCCAGTTCCACTGGATCTGCTACCTTCTTCTGGCCTCTGAGGTCACCATGAACACACTCAGACACATAAAATAGTCTTTGAAAAAAAAGCAATGCAGATCTGATACTTTGAAAGCACTAAGTGAAAACAGGTAAAACCACTTCAAGACATCAATATAGCAAGGACTTTCTTAAACGTATTCCGATAGCACAGGATATAATCCCAAGAACTGAAGAGTGACTGAGTGAAAGAGTGAGCACAGAAGAGGAAATAACCGGCAGAGGCAAGAAACTACACTATAAGAGCAAAGTCTGCCAGTGAGCTACAGGATTGCTGTCCAGAATCTCCAGGAACTCCAAACACCGAGTACCAAAAAGACAAGCCATCCTACCAACAACTGGACTAATAAAAGACATTTCCCTAAAGGTGAAATACAAATGGCCAACAAATATTTGAAAATGTATTCCGTATCCACAGCCACTGGGGAAGTGAAATGACAACTGCTCTTTTATCTCATCTCAGACAGAATGGCCATCATCTAGGAAACAGATAATAAATACGATGGCAAATGTGGGAAAGAAGGATTTTCACACACTACTGATGGGAAGATAAACTATGATGGCCCCAATGGAAACCACAATGGAGTTTCCTCAAAAGACAAACCATAGACAGGGCTGGAGAGAGAGCTCAGGGGATAGAAGTGCTTGCTGCCAGGCCTGATGACTTGAGCTCAGCCACTGGGACTTTTAAAATGTGAGGGTTTTTTATTCTTTGTTTTTGTCTGTTGCAATGTCTCCTTTTCTTACAAATAGTAAGTAACCAGTTCTCTTAACTCCCTGCCTGCCCTCTTCCCAGTCCAGCCCCTTCAACGTTTTCTCCCAACTGTTCCCCCTTTAGGCTCCCAACAGTCTGCTTAAACAGTCCCAATACTAGCAGCTCCAAACTCTAACGACTGTTCTAGCCTACCTGCTCAGCTCAGTGTTTCCTGGCTCAACTCTCACTAACTGTCTTCACCTCTCCCTCTTTGAGCCCAATCTTCTTTCTCAGTCTCAGGTGGCTTTTTCATATCTGCTCCTGTTCCCAGAAATCCAAGAGGCAAACAACACTGAAGGTCATAGGGTCAAGCAGTTCTAACAGTTAGAAATTCTTAAAGGGCCAGTTGACTAGCAACTGGGGGAGTGAGGGGGTCCTTTAAAGGGCTTGGTGCATAAGATAAATCATACCACAAAGAGTCATGTGGTGGAGGGAGAAAACTGACTCCCATAAGTCATCCTCTAAGCAGGTTGGAGAAAGCAGAATCCCATAGGTTGTCCTGACTCACATCTTGGCACATGCCCTTCCCCTCAATAAATAAATACTATATAAGTTTTAAAACCAGAACTATCTAAGACTACCCAATTCCTGGGCAGATACCTGAAGGTTCTAAGTGGACACACCACAGATACTCACACACCCATGTTTATGCATAGCAATAATACAGCTTATCAAATGGAATCAGCCTGGTGTAAAGAGAATGTGGTATGGATACATAGCCTGAGGAAAATAGATGCAACTGGAAACAAATTAGGTGAATAAACCAGAATCACAATAACAAGGATAGCATGCTTCTCTCATGTGTGGAATTTGTTGTATTCAAGTTGACGTGTGTGCACACACATATGCTGACATGTTATATACGGGTATAGGACCTGATAAAAAAGGTGCTGTTAAGAGAGAGAAGGAAGTGATTTTAGGGAGGGAGGAAGAGAGAGGGCAGAAAGAAACACTATTTGGGAGAAATGAAGCAGAAGGAAGGTGGAGGTTAGGATAAGTGACTGACAAGGTCACTGACACTACTGTAAGACATGTAATACTGAGATCCATCAGAGCACGCTAATCGAAGAAGCTAACTTAAAGAGAACACTATGGCTTCAAAGCTAGCGTATTTACTTAAGATTTGTGATACTAATATCATTAAGATTTTTATTTTATTTATTTATTTAAGGCGAGCATTGGTCTGTAGTATTGTTGGCCTCAAACTCACTCTACAGCCCAGGCTGGTGTCAAACTGGAGTAATCCTCTTGCCTCAGCTTCCTAAAGTGGTGAAATCTTAGGGAGGTGCCACAAGGCCTGGCTCATGATATTTGTAACTTTATTTATTTTATCTCAAAAAATAAAACAGTTTGAGGAAGCTGATTAACCGTAAATGATTTGAGAAAACAAGCTTTTAAAAATAACAAAGATTCTTAGCAAAAACTTATTTTCTCAAAAGGATGAATCCTCTTAAAATTTATTTGATACGATAAAGTAAATGGTTATATATTACAGTCATTGAAAGCACACAAAATTAATTGTTTTTATAGTTAACTATGCTTCTGTGGTTTCGGATCAAGTTTCTCCTGCTAACTAGTACAATTCAGAATGTTTTAACAACTACATTGTTTTTGATTCACTTATTTTTAAGGATATATTTATTCTTGTTTTATGTATGTTTTCTCTGCATGTGTGTAGGTGTACTGCCTGAATGGTTAGTTCCCAGGGATATCCTGGAATTACAGTTACCATGTGGGTGTGGGTCTTCTGCAAGAGCAACAAGTGCCCTTCACCACAGGTCTCTCTCCAGCTCCCTAACTACCAACAACTAAGTCACATGGAAAGCTGATTTAAAAAAAATTCATATAATAACTACCAGAATTATTTAATTAAAACATATCCCGGAGTTTTCTAATTGGAAAATGGGAGAGAGCAGAAATTGCTTTATACTTGTAGTTGTTCTATAAATTTGTTAGAAAAATATATATCATGAAAAATAAAACTTAGTACATAAAAATCAAAAAGCTGCTGAAATAAAGGAAAATGTTAGCAGAATAAGAGTAGCTCTCAATAAACAAAGCAGGAAGTTAACATAGCAGTATGTTTAGGTTAATATAGCTTGGCACTATTAACAAGTCAGCTGTGAGGGGACATCCAGGATTCAGGAAGCAGAACCAGGCGTGCTACCACTTCAAGGCCACCGTAATAACTATACACAGACTAGAGTGAGGCTGGATGGATGGATAGATGGATGGATAGATAGATAGATAGGTAGGTAGGTAGGTAGGTAGGTAGAGGGTCAAGGGGCTGGGAATCTCGCTCATCGGCTAACTATACAGAAGAGTCCCAAGGCAGCTTACACTAGTCTCAAAAACAAAAGCAGGTGAAGAGACTGGGAATGTAGTTTAGTGGGAAAATGCTTGCCTACTATATATAAGTCCTGGTTTCAATCCCTAGCATTTAAGAGAGGGAGATATGAAAAACTTTGCAGTATATTTAAATGATACTGCCTTAAACATTATTTACTTATTTATCCATATTATTTAAGTATGGATATTTTGTCTGCATGTTTGTCTGTGAAGCATGAGTATGACTTGGTGCCTACAGGAGACAGGAGAGATCATGGTCCAGAAGTCATTTACTTAAGTCATCAGTAGTAGGCATCACTCTGGACATGTTCTCTTTGAGAACACTACCTTGATTACTACACACCACCCTCAAGGACACGCTCTCAGGCAAAAATCTAACACTGACTTCTCTCTAGTCACACTGTGGGGAAACTTGACAGTAGCAGGAATGACAGATTTAAAAACTGGCTGAGGGCTGGGCAGCATATCTGCAATCCCACGGCTTTCAAGGTGGAGACAGGAAGATTCTAGACCAGTAGCTCTAAAAACAAAACCTGGTTGTCCAGAAAATAAATAAATAAGTTTCAAGGAATTTTTTCAGTGAAGAAAAGTTTAAAAATTGTAACCGGTGATTTTACTATGTGTACTGTTTAAACACCACAACGTTCGTTTCAAGACTATGGGAGTTTCTTTCCCATAAGATGATAAGCAGTGCCTACATATGGACACATTCAGTCAGCCAGGGGAAACTTGGACAGTATTTGGGGAATCTGAAGGTTCCCATGTCCCTACAGGAAGCCAACCTGACAAAACCACACCCAGATGGAATGCCTAAATCATAATTAATCTAAATAAATCATGGAGTCAGTAAACAAGAATGCTCATGGCTTCCATACAAGACGCTGAAGCTGTTCTTCTCTCTGCCCACCTCCCACTTTTTATAATAAACATCATACTTGGAGGTTCCCAGTAAGGGCCGAGATTCCTGTGAATAATGGCTTCCCCGTGGTGACGTTTATCAATTCCACACATAGTAACCACCTCAGGAAAAAAAGTGCCAGAAGTGCAGAACTTAATTTGATACTTTCAGTACATTCTGTGTTAACTAGAGACCAGCGGAATGATAATCAGAAATAGGTATACTAGGCGCTCAAAAGGTCAACACGCTGGCATGACTCAGTTTACACATATGCCAGTATACTAATATCCACCTCATAGTGGTTACAAGAGATATAATTAGGGTCTGCAAAGCATTTTGCAGGTCACAAGATTAAAGGCTGTCTCTTGAGGACACAACACGCATTTCCTGTAGATATTAAGTACACTACGTTTTTAAAATACATTTAAAATGACTTCCAGCATATGTAATTAATTTTCTGCAGACATCTCCTTGGGAGTACGCAATGATACTTCTCGGGGTGCGGACTGGGGTATTTTAGGAGAATGAATCAAGTCTCCGTATATGCTTTCAGAATTACCACTTCTGGGGGCCCCTGGGCTGGCGACCCTTTTCCACCAGGCAACCAATGCTGACGTTTCTCAACTTCGTGGCTGTCAGATCGACAGGGACCTGGAACGTCGCTTCCTCAGCTCTTTGGAAAAGGGGTTTCAGACCCTCAGACTGGATGGGCCGTAAGGGAGGCAATACACAGAAAACATTAACATGACACAAAGACGGTTGAAGGGTCCGGAGGCAGACGGAGGCCGGGGCCGTGCGAATCCGCAGGGACAAACCCGGGCGGCGATGACTCAGGCCGGCCAGGGACAACTACGGTGGCCTTCTGGAGGAGCCTCGGCCCCGAGATCCCCGGCTCCACTCGCTCGGAGGCCGTTGCACTCACCGGCTGGTCGACGCCATCTTCGCGGCTTCGCCAACAGCTCCGTCCGAAGCAGGAAGCAGCACTGACTCTCAGAGGCCCCGAACCGGGTTTTTATGCGCGAGTCAGTCGCGCGCACCCTGCGCGGCTACGGGTCGGGAGGAGGGCCAAAAACTGTCCGGTCCTTAGCGACGGGGGCTGTGTACTTCCTGGTTTTCTTTGCTGCGTGGCTCTCAGCTGCTGGTTGACAGGCAAAACTTCAAAGCCAGTCGTGATAGCACACACCTTTAACCGGAGGCTGCATGATCTCTGTGAGTTTAGGGGAAGCCTAGTCTATACAGGGAGCTCCAGAACAGTGCGGGGGAGGGGGGGGAAGAAGACGGGGGGGGGGGGAAGGAGGGAGGGAGGGGGGGGGGGAGGGAGAGAGAGAGAGAGAGAGAGAGAGAGAGAGAGAGAGAGGGAGAGAGAGAGAATGAATATCAAACAAATCAAAACAAAAAACCAACCCAAGAAGATACAGAATGAGCCGCGTCAGAGCTAGCTCTCAGACAGCAAATTAAAATGGGAGTTGCCTCAGGTGGTCATTTCCTGTATTCCTTCACCAAGAAGGTAGGAGGATCTGGGGTTAGACCGCATCTCAAACAAAACACCTTTAAATAAACAAACAGACAAATAACCAACACACAAGGAAACCAGGTTGGTTGAAAGGGGCAAAGCCCTCACCCCAAACCACTCCTTTATTTTCGAGTCAGTTTTCCCTATCCGATTGAATTTCTCATTTGACCTGACTGAGGAATTTGGACTAAAAAGAGAAATTAGTTTGTATCTTCAGGAGCAAGAATCAATTCAGGCTCTGTCATCGACCAACATGATTCAAAGTTCCTACAGGTCCTTTATCTCAACAGTGTAGGGATAGAGGGTATCTGGCTCACAACCCCTTCTAGAATTGCAAGAGATCCAAGAGAGCCCAGTGGCAGCAATAGATGTTGTGTGGCAGAGAGCCTGGTCCTGCTATGACCCGTGTTGTTGTCTTTCCCAATCATTGGATATTTGACTGAAATCTAAGTGTAGAAAATGTAATAAAACAACTAACGGCCATACAAGGCCCAGATGCATTAACCAGCTAAACTCGAATCCACATGGAAATAATAAGGCAGGTCTTGTGGTTCACCCCAGTAATTCTAACACTTAGGATGCAGAGGTGAGAGGACCAGAATCCCAAGCCAGCCTGACCTGGAGAGTGGGACTCTGTCTCAGCTCCCACCCTCTTAACTTACGGTAATAATGCTACTTTCTTGTAAATAAACCATCCCCCACAAAGTCTGAATTAAAGTAACTACACGGTGGGCATCTTCCACTAAGATGATAACTCAGTAAGCATTTTATTTGTTAATGGAAATCAAATGCTACTGAGCAGACATTGTTGAAGTGGGAATTTCTGGTTTGGTTGGAGACTCAGTTGTTTCATGTGATGTTTTTCTGGAAACTGTCCTATGTGAAGATGTTTTGATGAGAACAGAAACAGGGTGTTTTTCTGGAAGCTGACTAGTGAAAGGGCGTGTGATGTTTTGCTAGAGAGGATGCTTAAGAGGGGAGCTGATGTTTGGAAAGAGTATAAGTATAACCCAGCAGACAGTAGACAGAGCTCTTGTATTGGTTCAACTTGGGACTCTCTGCTGGTCTTCCTTAGGCTTTGCTCAGTCTGGTCTTCGCAGATGACACTCTTGCTTTGGTTCATCTTGCTTTCTTCACTGATCTTCTCTTGTTGTGACTTCATAGAGAGAAATGCACCAAAGAACTTCTGGTAGTATTCCAGCTGCTTCTTCCTCCTTCCATGGACTTGTACTGATAGGTGGTTTCTTCTGGATCTAGCTGTGGGACTGTAGAATCCTGAGTGTTTGGCCACGCCCCCAGAACCCAGAGACCTGACACGATGTCCCCTTACTAGATCACATAAGGCATGAGACTAACAGGTCTCTGCCTCAAGAAAAGCCCCACCCACTTCCTATATAAGCAAACCCCCCCTGACATTTTTTGGGAAAGCTCGCCACTCAGACACATCGTCATGTCAATAAATCTGGATGCCAACCAATCTCACGCATCTTTTGAAATCCTGGACTCATTGTGTAAGTCAAGACTCTGCCCCTGTCCACGCGGGGCCGGGGAGGGAGAGAAGTCTTTTGCCCGCCCTGGCGCTCTGGTTCGCGACATCTAGCCACTTCTACTGATTCATGTTTGATGTTTGCTGAGTACAATGGACTGCTGCTGATGATTTGGTGTTTTGCTAGTGGATTGGACTGCTGACAACAAAGATTTGAATTACTCCAAAGAACCATTTCTAAGCATGTCCACAACCCCTAGTTCCTATTAACTTTTCTTTTCCTCTAACTCTGGTGAGTGGTGGGCTAGAAGAGAGGTTGAAGTCTTAAAGAACCATAATTAAAGTAGGTTTTGAAAACTCTAAGCTTACACATTGTTTTCAGGATTTTTTTCTTGTTGTTTGTTTGTTTGTTTTAAGACAGGGTTTCTCAACAATATCAACCAACCAGACCCCTCAGAGCTCCCATGGACTAAACCACCAACCAAAGAGTACACATGGAGAGACCCTTGGCTCCAGCAGCATGTGTAGTAGAGGATGGCCTTGTCGGACCAATGGGAGGGGAGGCCCTTAGTCCTGTGAAGACTCAATGCTCCAGTGTAGGAGAATCCCAGAGCAGGGAGGGAGGTGGGAGTGGGTGGGTGGGTAGAGGAGGTAGGATGGGATGGAGGTTTCCAGAGAGGAAACCCGGAAAGGAGATAACGTTTGAAATGTAAATAAATAAAATATCCAATTTCAAAAAAAAAAAAAAAAAAGACAGGTTTTTCTGTGTAGCCTTGGCTTTCCTGGAACTCTATAGAGAAGGCTGGCCACTGAATCAGAAATCCCCCTGCCTCTGCCTCTGGAGTGCTGGGATTAAAGGCATGTACCACAGCTGTCTGGCTATCAGACATTGTTTGCTTGAGCAGCATAGAAGCTTCTAGTTTCCTTTGAAAGAACAAGAGATACTGCAAATGCAGATCATTAGGTAGACTGCCTAGAATACATGGAGGTGTGGGTTCAGTCCCCAGCACTGCAGGAAACAGGGCCGGCCGATAGTACAGACTGTACTGACACCACTCAAGCAGGAAGATCGGGACCTCAAGGTCATCTTTGGATACACAAAGAGTTTGAGGCTAGCCTGGTCTATGGGAAAGCCTATCTGTTCTAAGCACACAATGCCTGGAATACCTTCCTCTAGGAGACTGGTTTACACTTAGTCTTTGACTCTGCTTTGAGGGAGGAGAGTGACTGCAGCACCTGGTTTCTTCCCACAGAGTGAGGATGTATTGAATAACCATAAATTAGCAAGGCTCAGTGGTTTCCATGGCAGCAGTTTAGATGTCATTTAATCCAGCTGGTTTTAATCTGGCCAAGGAATGCAGGTTCTTTTATTCCAACCCCAGCTACTAATGTTAACTACCCTAACGCTCTGGTAACTATCTCTGTATGTCTCTATGCATGTGTGTGGCTTAAAGGATCAACACGTGAGAGCAGCTGACCCGAGTTTACAAGGCATTAGAAGTAGTCTGAGAGTCTGTGTTAATAACAAAACAGACAAGAGGCTCGAGGAGGATGAAGCTGGATCCCCTCAAATCAGGGTTTGAGTATAAAGATGGAAGGTTCCAGATGCATGGTGAAGGCTGAACTGGGCTCTGAGTGGAAAATGGTGGGTTCGGGGCCAGGTCCAGACAGGTGAGCGGTGAATGAGTTGGCAGCCGAGCCAAGGGAGCTGAGCTGAGGGAGGATAGTAAAGAAGTCCTCTGCTTGTTGGTCCTTGACTTGAACAGCAGGTATCAGATGATAGGTTGGTTTGTGGTCATGATATAAATGTTAGTTGTCGCCTTATGCAGTCCAGGGAGTTATAATCTTTCCTGGATCTACTGTGTCTGAGAAGTTCTTAGTCTATGTTTCCAGATATGACTTTAATTCAGCCATGTGCCCCTACGGTCTCAATTCACCCTATAAATTTATGGAGTAACTCCTTAGATACCCCAAGGAATAAGTCATTTACCATTCTGTGTTGCCAGGGTAGTTCTCAGATCCACCCAGGGGGCTATAGTCATTCACCTCCATCAAAAGAGAGGCAAACGCTGTTTGTAAAATGGAGTCTCCAAGGGTAAGGCACAGCCAAGAAAACACCGTTTGCCCAATGATAACGTAGTTCAGAGTAGGCCATAGACACTTTCTTGAAAACATTTAAATAAATAATTAATCCATCTTAAAAGGAAGTATGAATCACACCTAATGGTAGCCCTCCACCCTCACCCCTAGCAGTAGATGCCAACACAAGGTAACCCAAAGGTGTTCTTTTAGAGGTTTTTGTTTGGTTAGTTGTTTTGTTTTTGCTTGTTTCGGCTTCATATTACTTTGTTAGGGCTTTCTTCCACCCCCGCTGGTCTTTTGTCTTTTGCTTGTATATTATGTTTTCAATTTTGAGTTTTTATGGTAAGTGTATGTATGTTTATATCTTTGTGTATTTTTTGTAATCTTAGTTTTTTTCTTTTTTCCTTTTGTTTATTTTGTTTTATCATTGTCTTTTTTAATTTGTTTATTTTATT
>NW_021620537.1:2402160-2409077 GCF_004785775.1 Grammomys surdaster
CTCCCTCTCCCTCTCCCTCTCCCTCTCCCTCTCCCTCTCCCTCTCTCTCTGTCTTTATCTCTAAATGGCCTGGAATTCACAGAGATCTACCTGTCTCTGTCTCCCAAATGCTCGCGTCAAAGCAGAACACCTCCACACCAAGCTGTTTGTTTTCTTAAGAGAGAGAAGGGGGGGAAGGAAGGGGGAGAGATGGAAGGTTTGCAGTTGGAAGATGAGTGAGGGTGATCAGAATACATTGTATGAAAATAACTTTACACCGGGCGGTGGTGGCACACGCCTTTAATCCCAGTGTAAGGCCCCAGAAGAGGCTCAGACCTCTGCTCAAGTCTCAGGAACCAGTGCCCCCCAAATGACCACTGAAGTCAGGCACTTGATGCAATCAAAGCAAGAGGCTTTTACTTAGGAACCAGCATGCTGGGACTCAGTCTCCTACCTCCGCAAGAGGGAAGGAGACAGAGAGCCCTGAACATCAAAATACACAGGTTTAAAAAGACAAAAGCCACAGGCTGGGAGGGGGGCTGGGGATTAGGGGCTTCGCTTGATCATATTTCTTATTGGCATACAGCTGGGAAACTGAGGAGTCAGGAAGTTCCAGGCAGGAGTGCTCTCTCTGTTATCAGCACACTCACAGCTACAGTTTTCAGAAATTTTTTGTATGTTCCTGCCCTGGGGCCCTTCCCCGGAGTTCACGAGTTCACGGTGCCCTGTTATTCTGAGATACTGGCCAATTAAAAATTTTTTTCTTACACCAGCACTTGCAAGGCAGAGGCAGGCGGATTTCTGAGTTCGAGGCCAGCCTAGTCTACAGAGTGAGTCCCAGCACAGCCAGGGCTACACAGAGAAACCCTGTCTCTAGAGGGGAAAAAAATGGGAGAGTTCAAAAACTGTCATGACACATGACACACTTCAGTCGGGAGGCAAAGGGTTTACGGGCGCTCCACCACACCCATTGGTGTCTCCACAGAGAGCATTTTAGGTGGTGAGCGGGAGCATAGAGGTCATATTCTGAGGACTAAATAAGAACCGGGTGAAGTGCATTCACAGAAGTGCTCTCACAGCTGAGAGCCTGCTGAGGGAAGAAAGCATTAAGGAAACAGTCCAGGGAGGGAGAGGCTGAGCGCTCCACAACCTTTCTCCGCCCACCTGTCTTTCATTTGTTGCAGCCTTGCAAGGATTCCTTTGTTGGTGTAGCAGTTTGTAAAATGTTACCAACATATCAGCATTGCCCTGTTCTGATTTTTTTGTTTTAAGACTGTGTAGTCCTGGATATCCTGGAACTCATGTAGACGAGGCTGGCCTCCATGTCTGCCTCTGCCTCCCAAGTGCTAGAATTAAAGGCTCTAGCCACAACACTGCCCAGCTTGTGTTTAGATTTTATTTCTGATCTTGAGTTTAAGACCACACACAATAAACTGAGTTTTATCACCTAGAAATCAGTGACTCAAACTAGTTTTGACTACAATTTCTGATGATAATTAAGTATTTATGTAAATTAATATGCAAGACAAGTGTATTCTTTTTAAACTAATGTTTTGATGTTTTAAATTTATTATTATCATTTTATTTTATTTTTCGAGACAGGGTCTATGTAGTCGAGGCTGTCTTGGGACTCGGAAGACCAGGCTGACTTCTAATTCACAGAGATCCTCCTGCCTTTGCCTCTGGAGTGCTGGGATTAAAGGTGTGTTCCATCACATCCTGTTTTGTTAGATGATTTTTTTTTAAAGATTTATTATTTATTTATTTATTGAATGTATGTGAGTACACTGTAGCTCTCTTCAGACACATCATAAGAGGTGTGTCAGATCCCATTACAGATGGTTGTGGGCCACCATGTGGTTCCTGGAAATTGAACTCAGATCCTCTGGTAGAGGAGTCAGTGCTCTTAGCCACTGAACCATCTCTTCAGCCCCTAGATTTTTTTTTTTTTTTTGAGACAAGGTCTTATTATGCAACCCAAGCTGAATCTAGTTCTCACTATGTAGCCTGGAGTGCCCTCAAACTTTTGGAGATTCGCTTGCCTCTGCCTCTCCAGTGCTGGGATTAAAACCTTAAACCATACCCAGCTGTGGCATACTATTCTTCACATGTATCTCATACCCGCACTGTCAAAAACACTGATACAGAAATGTCTGTTTTGCAGGGTTTAGGATGGGAATATAGGCTAAGATGATAGCCTTGCTTTATCAAGCACAGGCAAGCATTTATTAGGAAAGTCTTAGGCGTCCTTTTCTGAATGAGGAAGAACAGAAGCCCAGCCAGATTCCAGAATGAGGGGCTTCTTCCTCTTGCTATGTCCCATTACCTTTCCTTCTGTCAGGCTTTAAAATCACTGTACTGTACCTTGGGAAATGCAGATTATATTTGTAGAAATGTCCATTATCATTTTGATTCCTTAATATGGCCTGTGAAGCTTTATTTTAAGGAGGAGGCAGAACAAAAACGGAGAAATCAGATTCATAACATCAGCATGTAGCCTAATAGAATTTCCTGTGTGCCAGGAACTATATAAAGCTGTAGAAACGTTATCTCATTAAGTCTTCAACAACTCTTTATGAGTTGTTCCCTTTCATAGGTGGAGGATTTGAAGTATAAAATCGTTAAGTAACCAGCCTGAAACCTCACAGGTTGTAAATGGCAAACCTGGGATTAGAATCCCCACAAACCGGCTTCTGAATCTGAGCAGTCTGCCTTCTAATACAGACATTGGACCAAAATTTAGATCCTTAGAGTTGAAGATCTGTAAAACTAACCTTTATTCACTTGAGAGAATTGTCATTTCAGAGGCTTGCTGCCTGTCTACTAACCTAGGCCTACTCCTGGAAGCTTCTAGCTTCTATACAATCTTATCTAGGCCTACACTGTTTTAGGCTCTGAGACTTACTCCCTATTAAACTCACCCCTTCCTAGTTCTTTCTGCTCTCTAGCTGGCTGGATCAACTCACCTGTTCTGGCTCAATCTCTATTCCCAGCTGACTTTTCTCTCAGCCTCAGAAGTGCTTTACTTGACCTCAAACTAACTCTAGCAATCTTTTACTTTTCCTCTTTCTTTCTCTCTTTCCTTCTTTCCTTCTTTTCCTTCCCTTCTTTCTCTCTCTCTTTCTCTCTTTCTCTCTTTCAGTCTTTCTTTCTTTCTTTCTTTCTTTCTTTCTTTCTTTCTTTCTTTCTTTCTTTCTTTCTTTTCCGTAAAGCTTTTTAGTTTATTTGTCCTCTCAGAAATCTGCACATTAAGACAGAACATCAAGTCACCACAGATCTACTCCTTTGGCTTTTTGTGAGCACCAGCATTGGCCTTTGCAGTCCCCGTGACCTTCATTCTGTCCTTGCGGTCCTTGTGCTGTTTTTGGGAGGTCTTTTTCTTCTCACGAAGGCCATGTCTTGCAAATTCGTGTTTAGGCTCACTCTTCTTTGCATAATCTAAAGAAGCATAAATCATGCCAAAGCCAGTTGTCTTGCCACCACCGAAGTGGGCTCTGAATCCAAATACATAGATGACATCTGGTGTGGTTTTATACATTTTAGCCAGCTTTTCCGGAATTTCTGTCTTTGTTACTTTTGCCTTCCCAGGATGAAGGACATCAATGGCCATCTGTTTCCTCTGAAGCAGATGGTTTGTCATGAACTTCCTGGTCTGGATGGTTACCTTGTCCTTCATGATGGTTATGTGCCAGAGCTGTCGAGGAGAAATAGAGGCAGGACTGCTCACTGCCCTCTAGCAGTCTTTTCTAATCCTCTGGCTTCTTCTCATTCTCTTGCTTTTTCTGTCTTCACCTGTGTCTTGCTTGTTCTTTCTTCAAGCTGTCTCTGTAAAACTCGCCCTGGAAAACTGTCTTCCTCTCTGTGCTGCTCTACTCTCCCTCTCAACTCTCCTGTCTGCTCTCCACGAACTCTTCTGTATTCCTGGACTGTACTCTCTTCCTCCTGTGCTGTCTGTCTCTCCCTTAAGTAGCTTCTCTTTCCCCTCTCTTCTTGTCTTATTCTGTCAAATCTCTCTCTGACTGGCCACTTTTTCAGCCACTCACTTTCATACATGTTATAGACATCGCTTTCAAACATGGGGTGGGTGCTTCTTTCTACAAACTAACTTTACCATCTTCATTTTTTGATTAAAGGTGAATACCAAGGGCTGAGCCACATCCTAACTAGAAACAGGTTCAAATATCTTGTAACAAAGATCCAAAGATGAATTTAGTACCAGCGCTCCCACAGCAATCATATGCTCTTGGTTTTACGAGGCAGCTGTAATCCAAAACTCTCTTACCAGTTGTTCCAGTGAGGACACTTAAGTTTGTCAGATCAACCACTCTCTTATCTGAAATGTTCCTGGCTCATATTTCACTAATAAGTGTTCTTGCATGTGTGGTATTGAATTTGCTTGCTCTGTTTGTTTGTTGATTGGTTGGAAAACTTATTTGTGGCTTGTTCTCTGTTTGAGAATAAACCCAGCTTTTCATTGTGAAAAGCCACTGACTTCTTCAAATACTAGGTGATCACATGCAGACTAAGTGTTATGAGTTTATAACTAAGAACCATCACCTGCCGCATGTCCTTCCTAGGGGAAGATGCTAGAAAACACTTTTTACTTCAGTGTTCATAGAACGGTAGTTTTCTTTGGACCCTTTAAATTGTTGTGATAAAAACAACAACCCTAAAAGGTTCACAATACTGATTTTCAAAAAGCTATCTCACATTAAGGATGCTGTGGAGAGTGTGGTGAAGTCCCCAGTGAATGTGTACTATTGACTTGAGCATGGCTGGGTCAGACTCTAACTAAAGCTTCAGACTCAGGGGAATGGCAAAGACTTCCTGTCCAAGTACTAGTGTGGCCATTGTATGCACAAAATACCAACTGCCACTTCCTCTCCGCCAAGTCTACACCCAGACTGAGAAGACCCCAACTGAAATTAAGAAGTTCCACAGGTAGACCTTCTACTGAGATTAGACTCCCCCCACCCACTCACACATAGACCCTCCTACTGAGATTTGATAGTCTCCCCGCCCCTAACTCCCTACTGAGATTTGACCTTCTCTCACAGATACTTCCTACTGAGCTTAGCTAACTAACATCCTAGTGTGAGAGTTTCTGGGAACTTATTGGTCCTACTTCCCAAAGCACTTTGCAGCCACCAGATGCCAGCTTCTCTGTACGAGCGTCTTCTTTCACCCCAACACCTTACCCTTGTAAATTCCTAACCTTGAAGGTCACAGTACTGTGGAACTTCAAAAAATATTGCTGCCCTACTTACTGTTCTTTTCTGTGTCTTTTGTTTTCAGACAGGGTCTCTATAGAGCCTTGGCTATTCACTACGTAGACCAGGCTGGCCTGGAACTCACAGAGATCTGCCGGCCTCTTCCTCCCAAGTCCTGGGTTGAGATAGGCACCACCACTCCCTGCCTTGTTTTCTGTGTCTTGAAGTTCATATTTTTCCTCAAATAATAAGTCTCCAATTTTGTAATCATGAAATCATGAAGAATTTGAATGGCGAGACTCTAATTTCCCCCCAAATCTTTTAAAGTACATTTACTTCGTCTAGACAACATTTGCTCTTACAATCTTTCCTACAAATCAAGTAATCAGCTGATGAGCAGCTGAAGGAGAGGCTTTTGAACTACTTATCCCACTGCCCGTTAAGAGAGACGTCCTTCTTTTGGTCACAGTGTCTCACTCCTGCAAGGTGGCCTCTTCTCAGACTTGAAATTCATCTGCCTCTGTCTCCTGAGTCCTGGGATTCCAGGCATGAACCACCACTATCACCCTGTTTGTTAAAGACTGAATTAAAAAAAAAAAAGAAGGCAACTGAAAAAATTTGCTTTCTTATTTTTAATTATGTGCACCTGTGTACAGTGGCTGCAGCCACCCTTGAAAGCCAGAAGAGGTTGTTGGGTCCCTGGACCTGGAGTTCCAGTTGTGAGCTGCTTAATGTGTGTACTGGGGACTTCCTCTTTACCACTGAGCCATCTTTCCAGCCGGAGCCTGCATTTTAATAGAGGCTATTGTGTCCATGAAAACCACACACTAAAAGCCTTATTCTATGACTACTTAGTTCCAAATACTCTCATATTATTAGAAACTCAAAGCTCCGAAGGTGTCAAAGTATGCCCACAGGGTGTGACTGCCATGCCATTTATTTCTTTCCTGCTGTCACTGCTCACAGCATTCCAAATTGACCTGGAGAGACTCCAAAAGAGATTTATCTGTGAAAGCCCCTCAGGCCAGTAATCCTCCTTCTGAGAACTGGAGTGAGGGAATGGATATAGGAGATACTGTATTCATGGAGATGCCCTGTGCAATGTTATCCACGTTTGCACAAAACCACCAGCAAGATAAAATGCTCGGATGCCTGTAACTTTAGCCGTGGTGTTCTAAATCAGGAAGCAGCTTTATGATTGGATTAGGAAACGGTATGCATCCTGGTGCCGTTTAGCGATTAAAGTCAATCCATGTCCCAAGGACATTTTCTAAGCAATACGTTCCCAAGGCTGATCCTGCTCCGTCAGCTGCTTGAAAGTAAGTGCAGTAACTGCTCGAGTACCAGAGCATCTTGTGTCCTTGTGTCTAATCCATCTGCAGAGAGTAGACACCCAAAGAATATAGATTTATGTGATACTCATAAACTGAAAGGTTGCATTCTAGAATGCAACTACTCATAGGGCATAGGAGATGCCCTCAGCCAGGGAGGAAGAGCCTGCCGGGTAAGCTTTCGGACCTGAGTCTGGATCCCCAGGGCTCATGTGGAAAAGCCAGCCCCGGCACAGGTGTCTCTAACCTCTGCATAGGGCAACAGAAATGTACACATGTAGCCCTGGCACCGGCTGACAGGCCTGTCTAGCCATTTGATGAGTGCTGGGTTCAGTGAGAGACCCTGTCCCCAAAGGTAAGGTGGAGAGTGATCAAAGTGAGCACATTGCACTGCACA
>NW_021620537.1:2409087-2417276 GCF_004785775.1 Grammomys surdaster
TGCACTGCACATGCAACCTTTTAAAAAAATGACCTATGCCGTTATTTACAATAATGAAGAAAAAGTAATGTGGTTTTGCAGGCAGGATTCTCTGTTATAGCGAGCTGGCTGTGCCCACTTTCATCCATAGTGCTTTCCCCCTGTTTACAATTTTCTACAATGCCTTCTCACCTCTGGGTCATCTGTTCTACTTCTGTCTTCTCACAACACGGTTTAATTTCGGGGTGCTCTGAACGTGCCTACTCCTCCTCGGGTTATGTTAAACTCCAGCTACAATCTTTCAAATTTTTGGAACACTCTTCCAGAGTCATGTGATACAAGCTACACCTCAGCTTAGTAAGAATTTAGCTTGGCCTCACTTTCAAACAACTAAACCAGAGTGTGACAGATCATACCTTCAAGCACTTTTTCCTGGGAACTGAAAAAAAATAGATTTAGAGCCAGATGCAAACCTACAACCTTAATAGTTCAGCAAGTTCTTGGCCTGAGCTATACAGCAACACCCTATCTTAATTTCTTTAATATTATGGAAATACATATTAAGCATACCCAGTATGCATATCTGAGTACTGGCATATTCCAAAATCCAAATGATGTTAAGTCCTATCAGTATATCACTGTTTCCTACATGAGACTTTGTTATATCATAAATATAACTATTTAAAACATTACATAAAATCTCCTTCAGGCTATGTGTATACAGTGTATTTGAAACTAAAGGATGTCTTTAAAGTTGGATCCCACCCTAAAGATACCTCATTATGTATATACAAACATTCCAAAATGTGAAAAAAAAACCCTAAGATCCAAATTAGGTGTGATCCCAAACATTTTGAATGAGGGACCGTCGACTATGCTTCTCTGTTTAATTGTTCATCACATAAATTAAAGGGTACGTTACATAACCTAAGGCAACTCATCAAGCACTGTAGACAGCTGCTCTCACTTCCTGAAAGTCTGAAAATTTAAAACTCTAAGCACAAGGAAGACTATATTAATATTTATACATGACCTCATGTCTAATTTTCATAATTTAAATTCATGCAAAACCCACCCATATTGACCTTTAATGTACCATGCTGTGTGTGTTGCGTTTCACTCGGTCACGTTTCATTCACACAAACAGATCTCATTCATTTATTCAGTTTCTTTCAAGCAAGAGAATTGAGCCAAATTCTTTGACCAGATGCTCTAGTCTACTTACCTGCATCGATATGGAGGAAATGTCCCCTCTAGTTCTTTGTTATCACAACCAATGCCATCAGGACCATCTTTGACAATATTTATGTCAAACATGGATGTAAGCCATCTACCACCAGTGTAGCCAGGACCTCAGAGGCCAGATTCATTTTACATTTTGTTCACGGTTGTATCGGTGATCCCTAGAAACGGATGTTTCCTCTGATGATAGTATTCTGGAAGGTGCATTTCCCCAGACGTGGGCAACACCAGCTGAGACATCCTGTCAGTATCATTTTAAATTGGAACCCAAGCTCTGAATAGAAATATCTGCTTAGCTGGGCAGTGGTGGCGCACGCCTTTAATCCCAGCACTTGGGAGGCAGAGACAGGCAGATTTCTGACTTCCAGGCCAGCCTGGTCTACAGAGTTCCAGGACAGCCCGGGCTATATAGAGAAACCCTGTCTCGAAACCCCCCCCCCCCCCGCCAAAAAAAGAAATATCTGCTTAGCAGACAAGAGCAAGATGGCTGGACCACTCCCCTCCTGACTTTCTTGCATAGCTTTGCTGCTTTGTACTTTATTCCAACTAGCAAGAATGCAAAACCATTGCAAAAATAACACCCTTTCGTACCTGGCCCATCAGTTTCTACCTGGCTTCCCCATTCTGTTCTTCTCCTTAGCTTACCAACTGCTGTAGGTTTAACCTGCCTGTTTGTCATCCCGTTCCCACCGTTGGAATGCAGGTTGTAAATGGTACTAATTTAGTTTCTTTCTCTTGCTACAGTCTTCCCAGCAACTGCAGCTCGTACAAAGGACTGCCGACCACAGTAGGCTTGCTGTCATTGTTTGTCAAGTAAATAAATTGTGGTAAGCAACCGCTCTACCACTGAGCAGTACCCTCCCCCAAATAAACTGATTTTAAAACGAAATAAAGTGTATCAGTACAAGAGCAAAGAAAAGTATAATTCCTTCCTTGCCGTCCTGTCCAGCACCACTGGTCCACAACTCCTGCTTCCTTTCCCAAGGCTAGCTCCGTGTAGTTTTATAACTGTGTGTTTTCATATAAATTATTATAGCAAAATCATACATCACAATAGAAACAGAAAACACCATGAATTCAATTTTACATAGTCATTTGCTTAAGATGACCTTTTAAAAAGCTAAATTATAAGATGTTATTCTGTAAGTTTCTTCCCTTTAATATATCTTGGAGGTAATTTCCTGGCCATGCAAAAAGCTTCTCTCTTTTAAAAAAAAAGTTTTTATTTTAGTTTTAATTTTGTGTACATGTAGATTTCCGTGTACGGGTATGTGAAGAGGGTGCAGGTACCAGCACAGGCCAGAAGAGGGCGTCAGATCTCCTGGAGATGGTGGTTGTGACCGGTGCTGGAAAAGCAAACCCTGGTCTTTCAAAAGCAACACCCATTCCTAATCCTGAGCCATGTCTCCAGTTCCCTCTCCTTAACTTCTGTTTTGTCTTGGCACCGTTTTGATGGACAATAATTTAACCCTCTTAAGAATGATGAACAGTTCTTGTCTGACCATTCTTGACTTTTGTTTGCTTGAGATAGTTTCACTGCAAAGGGTGCTGTTTTCCAATCTCTTAATCCTCTTACCTCTCCCTCAAAAGTGTTGAAGACTTCTGGGGTGTGCCACCAAGCTCAGCTTCCATTCCTGACTTCCCAAATAGCAAATCATCTCATCATCAACAACATCAACATCATCACCATCACCACCATCATCATCACCATCATCACCATTATTGTTATCACCATCATTTGTTGTTTTGTTTGTTTTTGTTTTGTTTTGTTTTTGGAACATTGTCTCACTATTTAGCTCTGGCTAGCCATGAACTCACAGAAATCTGCCTGCTTCTGCCTCCTGAGCGCTTGGATTAAAGATTGGTACTATCCCACTCAAACAGCAGATTCTAAGCTCTTGTGCATGAGATGCATGGATTATGCAGTGGAAGCCTCTTGAGTCTAGCTATTTGGAGCTTCAGGACCAAGTGCAGCTCTTGGCTGTCTGTCCCGGGCTGTGTCTACAGGTACCACATTCTGGATTAGCTGGAGTCTTAAGGCTTAGGACCTAAGCAGAGATGCTTCTAGAACTCTAACTAAGTGACTTGGAGACATGCTCGTTGTATATGAAATTGTAGGAACCGTCTCCAGCATTTCAGTAAATCATTAGTAAGTGAAAGACAGGAGTCAGAGAGAGGTAAATTCAAAACAACAACAGTGGTGTTCTGATGGCCAAATCCAAGTGGCCAAAATTCGTATTTTTAAGAAACGGAATTGCCTACCGTGTGCTAGAATTAGGGAGGAAGGGAGAGATAGACACGTAAACAGGAAAAGCCTGGTATAAACGAGACGGCATTAGGTGCTCAGGAGAAAATAGGGGAGGCTGGGCGGGTGAGCAAGAATTGTTTCTATAGATTGATTGATTGACTGATGAGATCTCACAATATTGCCCAATCGGTCTCAAATGTGATTTTTTTTTTTTTTTTTTTTTTACCTCAACCACTGAAGTAGCTAAAAGGAAAGGCACAGGACACCACTTCCAGTCCAGTCAGGAGTTATAGCTTTAGGTGGAAGGTCAGGTCCTCTCCTGAGGAAAGAATTGAATAAAGATCGGAGGTAGTCAGGTAGCCTAGGGTAAGACATTCCAGGACAGGGAATCACAGTAATAAACTGGAGTTCGCCTGGTCTCCAGGGACGAGCAAGGAGGCCAGGGTGGCGAGACAGCATCAAGGGCAGGGAATCCGTGACGAGGCAAGGGAAATTCAGGGGAAACAAGGGACAAATTGGCTTCCGTAATGAACAAGACAGTCACTGGAAATGTTTTTAAGCTTTATTTGTGTGTGTGTGTGTGTGTGTGTGTGTGTGTGTGTGTGTGTACGTACGCCCACCGAGGCCAGCGAGGACACTGGATTTTCTGGAGGTGGAATGACGTCAGCTGCCCGAAGTGGATTCTGGGAATGGAGTGCAGCGCCTGTAGAAAAGCACCGCGTGCTTGTACCTGCTGAGCTGTCTCTCCAGCCTCCCAGTGAAAGGTCCCAAGTCGTCGGAATAATCACATACAAGGGTGGAGCATGAGGCCAGTGTTTCCTCAGGAGAACATCATTTCTGACGGGAGAAAGAAGTCTAGGAAATGAGAGTTTTCTTGAGAGTTTTATTTTTTCCATTCGCTCGTTGTTTACCAGATTATGTCATGGATTCTAAAAATAGAATTACAGTGAATTAACGTAGGAATCTATGCAGAAAGAAAGCTATGTTTTAGAACCTGCAGATCTGAGGTTTCAGCCAGAGCGGTGTATTTGTTGAGTTAATAGACAACTAAAGATTGTACAAAACACCACTTCCGAGACCACTTATGTAATACTTCTTTAACAAACACAGAGTGGGAATGTAAAGAAGATTAACATCTCTCTAACATGGTGAAGTTAATATTGATTAGAAAATCCAGTTATCACTACAATTTATTTTTGATAGATCCCAAGATGGCTGTTTGTTGCAGGGGGACTTCTGATTTAATTGGAAGGATGGAGTAATTAGCTGTATTCTCAGAGCAGCAATGCAATGAATTTCTCGTGTCTCAGAAATGTGGTCGAGATTTCTGTTTTGTTTCATCTACCAATAGGGCTTATCCACCTGGGAAGCCCCTTGTTTTATCAGGGTATAATTTTTTCACTTAAAATGTTTGGTAATTGTGTGTTTATATAGTTACTTTTGTTAGAAGGGGGAAACCCTTGAGTTTAACAAGACTGGCTGTAACTTGCCCCTCTCTCCTGTATCCTTATGATCCCGCCCATCTTTTCCCTAGAGTCTGACAGGCACCTACTGAGGGCTGCTTACTCTCTGCCTCTGACCAATAGATCTTCTGGAAGGCTGACCTGGAACTCTGTTGATTATATCAGAAAGCAACACTTCCACAGAAAACAGAAAGTGCTACATTTGGTTAAACAAATAAAGGTTTATTTATCTTGTGCATTACAAAGTCCATGGTGGGTGCAGTGGCTTGGCTTGCCTCCAAGGTCCCAAGCCTTTTCCATCATTCACCCTTTGTCTTTCTGGGAAGTCCATTCCTTTGCTGGCATTAAAGCCATCTCCAGGATTCTGGTGTATACTGAAGACCAGCTGAGACATCCAGACTGAACAAATACTAGATCCTTGGATTTTCCATTGAGAGACATCCATGCTTGTAAGCCACTGTAATAAATGTGTGTGTGCGCATGTGTGCACGCGTGTGCAGAGCTTAAGCATAGGGGGCCTCAAAGATCACCTCTCCAGTGACACACTTCCTCCAACAAGGCCACACCTCCTCCAATAAGGCCACACTTCCAGTAGTGGCTTCCCCATGGATAAGCCATTCAAACACAAGAATCTATCAGAGGCTAAACCTATTCAAACCACCAGACGGTGAAGCAGTCACAGAAATGAGAACTGAGGAGTGGTGAATACAGACATGGATGAAATTCTGGAGACAGGCCTAGGCTGGAGATGTGTCTGAGATTCACTAATGCAGAGTAAGTGAATTTATTTAGAAAAAAAAAATGAACACAGTGTAGATCAAAATACTGATAGTCAAAGATCAGAAGAGCTGAGAACAGCCACGCAGGTAATAAACAACACCATGTGTGATATGTCATGTCTTGGGAGCAAGGAGGCAGGGGAAGGGGTGTCCCTAGTGGTAAATAATGAGGTAAAGGCAAAGGGGAATTGGGAATTTTCCCCCACTTTAATTTATTATTATATATACATATACTTTTGAGACAGGCTCTCTCAGGGCCAGGTACTTGGAGCAGAAGCATAATTGTCTTAGTTATGTTTCTATAGCTGTGACAAATCACTATAATCAAAAAGCAAGTTGGGGAGGAAAGGCTTTATTTGACTTTTACTTCCACATAGCTGTTCATCATTGAAGGAAGTCAGGACAGGAACTCAAGCAGGGCAGGGATCTGAAGGCAGGAACTGATGCAGAGGCCATGAAGAAGTGGTGTTGACTGGCTTGCTCAACTTGCTTTCTCACAGAACTCAGGATCCCCAGCCCAGGGATGGCACCACCCACAATGGCCTGGGACCTCTCTCATCTATCACTGGTTAAGAAAATGTTCCACAGACTTGCCTACAGTCCAATCTTATGGAGGCTTTTTCTCAGTCGATATAGGTGACTATAACCTGTGTCAAGCTCACATAAAACCAGCCAGCACAGGCACTAAGAATCTTCGCTGGAGGACCAGACACTGCTAAGTGTAAGCCAGAAAATCAGTCAGAGCCTAAGCTGATCCCATTGCTGAGTCTTGAGTTTCTGAAGAACCCCTTGTCAGCTTCCTCCCGAGGCACACTGAAGACTGAGGGCACCGGCCCCCTCCCCTCGATCTGGAATGTTCTTCAGATCTCCACAAGATTGCTCTTCTTCCCCTCAGTCTAGTTCTAAGTTCCCTCAATAAGACCCACCCCAGCATACACTACAATGGCAACTTGCTGCTGACCCTCTGGTTCTGCCCTGTCCTGCCCTCTGTCCTCAGGTAGGCTGACACCAGCACACACCCATTTCATTGGTGTTTTAGTCTCTCCTGGATGGGGTAGGGATATAAGCAACTATGAGGTCCTGCTAACAGAGGACAAGACAGGTTGGGAAGAGAGGGAAGGATGGAGGAGACACCAGGAAGGAAGGAGGAATTCTGCCCCCAGGAGGAAGAGATAAGAAGAACAGAAGAAAGAATACTACAAAGACATATTTAAGATGGGAGAGGCGTGGACAGGGTCCACTTGTGAGGGGTCAGCAGAAGATAAAGATACAAGAAAACAGATGGACATAGGTCTGAGAGTGTGAGGAGAAATACAGATCAGAGTATGGGTGGAGATGGGAGCCCTGGCCAATCCAGGGCCAGCAAAACACCTCCCCACATTCTCTGCAAGGTGACAGGCACAAGTTTTCCAAGAGGTTTGTATGCTGGGTAACAGCTGTCTCCTGGAGTTTTAAGCCTTATTATTTTTGTTATTATTATTATTTGGCCTGGGACTCAAACTCATTTCCAGGTGTGACTTGGACCCACCAGTTTTAAAAGCAACACCCTACCCTACTCCATCACCATCCCCAACTCGAGTGGCCTAGAAGGTTCAGGGATGACCTTTGATCCTGGGGGATGAAGAAAGGACGGACAAATGCTGAGTCAGGGATAAATATCATGGGCAATTTCTGTCTGCCCTTTTGTTTCTTCCACAAGCAGGTGGGACCCTGCTGTAACTCGGTTGTGTTGCTGGTAGTGGGCTGTGACTGGGGAAGAGAAGGGAGTGGGTTTTCTTTCTTATCAGAGTATGCTAGCAATCGCTGCTGTGGTAGCCGACTGAGAAGGCTCACTGGGGAATAGATCACAGCGATGTCTATCAGAGGTTGTGGATGTGAGGTCATAGCTGCTAGCACATGCCTGCTTGTGCTCGGCAGCCCAGGTACAGGCATAGAGCTTCAACCCCAGGGTGGAGTTCTTAGTTTTGGCCAGCTCAGCAAGTTCAAACAGCATGGCAGTAAGTCAAAGTGTCCAGGCCGAGTGACAGAACAATGGAAGCAAAGGTTGGTCAGGAAATGAGGTGCAGTTAAGGGGCCTGATAGCAATCACACCGAGGGTCCCATGAAAGGCAGCAGAGGTGATCAAACTGTGATCTGTGTAAACATCACCTGGGAGAGCCAGATCCTCAGATTATTCAGTAGGTCTCGAGGGAAGAACCAGAATCTCCGTTTTAAAAAGGCTCTTAGTTGATGCTGACCTTAGCAGGCTATGGACCAGTTTCCAGGAAAACATTGCGTTTGGAATTGTAGTAAATTTAGGTAGGAGAGGAAAGGAGGGATGGGTGGAGAGGAAAGAAGAGAGGCAGGAGGGGGAGAGAGAGAGAGAGACAGAGAGAGGGAGACAGATAGACACACAAAGAGAGAGAGAGGAGAGAGAGACAGACAGACAGACAGAGGAGGAGGAGGAGGAGGAGGAGAGAGAGAGAGAGAGAGAGAGAG
>NW_021620537.1:2417376-2488387 GCF_004785775.1 Grammomys surdaster
AGAAGGAGGAGGAAGAGGAGGGGAGGGAGGGGGAGAGAGAGAGAGAGAGAGAGAGAGAGAGAGAGAGAGAGAGAGAGAGAGAGAGAGAGAACGGCCACTGAAGCACGCGCTGAAGACAGGTGGTTATAGAGAGAGAGGATGGATTTACTATCTCAAAGGTGAAGCAGCTCTGAGTGAGGACAGTTTCAGGGTGTGGCCGAGGGAGTGGGTGGTTCAGGCGGAGTAGAGGTGAACATCAGCAGAGGCAGCAAGGTCAACGGAGGGAAAACATAGGCTGCCCGTGCGGACCTCGAAGCTGCCCCAAATCACAGTAGCCCTTGGACTAGAAAAACAAGGCCGGGAGCCAAGTTCAGTGCCCCAGGGAGGGTGCTATAGGCACCATCACAGCTGGCTGGGGCCAGCAGGGCGGAGAGGAGAAACGGGTCAACACCGTGTGTTTGTGGCTTGCCAGGCTTCATACAGAATGAGCCAGTAATCCTCACAGATGAGCTTCGGATAAGTATGTGTCGGTTTTGCTTCTTTCTTTCATGTACTGAGAGAAAGTCTCATGTAACCCAGGATGAGCCCATCACTGCGGATGACTTTGAAGTCCTGCATCCACTTCCCAAGTGTTGGGCTTGCAGGCCATGCTACACCTGGAGCAGTTAACTATGATTTCTTTTTCCACTCATAAGAAATTATAACATGGAGAAGTTGACACGGACACTCCCAAAATTACAGTGGAAGATGCCTTAATACACCCCAAACGAATAAAACCAGAATGCACTGAACACTGTTAGGAATGTGGTTAACTTTGGAGACAAAGGAAATGTTTATTTAAATCTTTGTCCTGAAACGCTTTTCTTTTTAGTGCCCACCAGGTGGCAGCACTGAGTAGCAAGTCCTTGCAAGCAGATTGAGCCCTGGCACCTGCACAAGTCAAGACTTCTGGCTGTTCCATGCCCTGAAGATTTCTTCTGCAGCATCCAGTGTGCTGTCTTTCTAGAAATAAATAATTGTATCATTACATACCACTATAAATTCAAGATATTGCAATATTTAAACATAGAAGATATAGCCGGGTGCTTGTGGCACACACACCTACCTTCAGAAAAACCTATTGAAGATATAAACCATACTAGCAATACCCACAAATTTAAGAGAAAGTCTAGTCTTAGGTGAAGAAGCAATGTCAAAGTAAAATCACAAATGTGGGGACTAAAAGAGGAGGGGTGGAAAGGTGGCTCAGTGGTTAAGGGTAGTACTGTTCTTGCACAGAAATCGTGCTCCCAGCACCCCGGGTTAGGGGGGAGCCTCACAAAGCTTCCTAAAACTCCAGCTCTAGGAGATGTGATGCCTTCTCCTGTCATATGTGTGTGTGTGTGTGTGTGTGTGTGTGTGTAAGAGAGAGAAAGGGAGGGGGAAGATTAACCAGAGATCAATCCCATACAGAGGTATGAAGTAATTAAATGATGGGAACCAGCCTTCACCCTTGAAGAAGGGAGTCACAAACATAGAAAAGGAAAAAAATTACAATTAACCGCATGATAATTTTCAATAAATTCGGATACAAATATATACAGCTGTAAATATGCATGCAGTCAATCCTGTCTACCCAAGGGTTCTGCTTCTCAACCAGCCGATGATTGAAAGTGTGCGAGAGAAGAAATTACATCTGTACTGAGCATGAACATATTTCTTTTTCTTGTTATGATTCAGAAACAATACACTATAATGTCTATTTGAATGGTGCTACATTGTATTAGGTTATAAATAACCTAGAGATGATTTAAGGTATACAGAAGGATGTGCATACATTATAGACAAATAGTATGGCATTTATATAAGACACTTGAATATCTTGGGGGTTTTGTAAATACAGATTTTGGGGGGAATGTAATGAATCACCCCTTGATGCAGAGGTATGACTGACATATGATGGTGCATGTATTTGAGTGCATTTATATATTCTCCACCTCTGCTGGAAGGGCCTAGAAACAGCAACACACAACAGCAATGAACACTCTCAGTATGTAGATCTTGATTTAGGACCCAGAGAGATGCCCCGTGAACAAGAGCACGTGTTCTCAATGAAGACCTAGGTTGAGTCTTAAGCACCTACATTGTAGCTCACAGCTATTTGTAACTCTACTTCCAGGAGCTATGACACGTCGTACACATAGTCCACAGGCATACATGCAGGCAAAATATCTGTATACACAAAGGAGAATAAAACCCCTCAAACATCACCCCACCCCCCTCCCCCACTCACAAAGCAAAGGAATCAGACTTATTGGGAATGGCTGGTTACAGACTGATAAAATGATCCTTGTGTAGAAAGTCAAGAAAATGTTCTAAAATGCTGGTGACACATCAAAAGAAACAGAAGCCAGCTTAAAGGGACCCACAATGGCCCAATTCTGGGGAGACTTAACTGAAAAATAGGTGACAATGATAAATTAGAACTCATCAAATAAAACAAAAATTGACGAGCTTTTACTGTTACTGAACAATAAGTAAAATAAAAACATTGCTTGGTGAGGGATGGAATTCTACCATAATTTCAAAGCAATTCCTTCAAAATAGTTACTAAATTTAACGGAAAACCTCTAACCTTATAATAAACACATGCAAACTCCACCTCACTAAAGTGCTTGAAGTTAACTGTAGCAACCAAACTAAAGTGGGTTCCCTCCCACGGTGACAGGTCAAACCGGAGAGACTTTCCTTATAGTAATTGGCTGAGGATGTTTCTCTGTGTGCTCTGGCTGTACGACCCAAGTTGGGTCTCAAACCCAGCCTGCTTCTGCCTGGGATTAAAGGCAGGCACCACCACCTCCGGGCTCGGCTGCTGAGTTTTACAGTGTGTCAAGGCAGTGAATGGTAAAAGTGAGGATCTCTTTAACACGACAACTAAATGCAACACATAGTTCTGGCCTTGACGACAGACTGAATGACCTGATTTGGGCCAGTGCCTCAGCTTGCTTGGTCTGAAGTTTTTACATGGACAGTTAGTGAGACTCGGACAGGGGCTGCTGGGATAATGTTATAGATGGGATGATGATTTGACAAGGTTAAGTCCATGGTGCAGAGGGTGGTGGTCTGTGGTTTTGGAATGTCCTTGTTGGTGGGGAACACACAACGAAATATTTGGGGAATGATGGGTTATCATTAGTGGTTAACTAAATACTTTGCCATGGTCTTTTAGAAATTATAAAGACATGTTGATTACATTTCAAGTATCTAAATTTTTCTGAGACAGGGCTTCTCTATGTAGTCCTGTAATTCACTCTGTAAACCAAGATGCCCTTGAACTCAGACATCTGCCTGTCTCTGCCTCCTGAGTGCTGGAATTAAAGGCATGTGCCACCACTGCCTAAATATTTCTTCTTTTGTGTGTACCTATATGGACGTGAAATGTGCACATGCGTCTCAGTGTGAATTTGTGTGAGGTGTGTGTGGAAGTCAGAGGACAACCTTGAGTATTGGTTTTAACCTCATCTTCGTCTGAGATGGGGTCTCATGGTTGTATTATGAACGCCAGGACTGTCTCTCTGCCTCTCGTTTTCCTGAAGGATTGCAAGCGTACGGAACTGGACCAGCTTCACGTGGCTATTGGAATCCCAACTCGGGTTCTCCAAGTGCCTTTACCACTGAGCCATCTTCCCAGCCCTTCAATGTTGTTTTTAGGTCAGCCTGTCTCCCACGTGCTTCCACCCTCCCCCACGAGCTTCCTCCCACACACTTCCTCAGCCTCTCTCTTTCCTTGCCCAGAGGCAGCCCTGGGGCCTTATTCTAGATCCTTCACGAGCCATTACAAGCATTTAGCTAATGGAAGCATTCCTGTGAACACAGCTGTACAATTATTTGGAGTTCTATTTCTATCTATTTTTTTTCCAGAGACTATACATATTTCATTTTTCTTCCACATCCATAATTTTCTCTTTAATGTTGTAGAATTCTGTACTCTTCTCCACATTCTTTTACTTACTTTCCTCACCCCTGATGTGCTTAGAGAAGTACTTGGTATCCTTTAGCGCTTCCAGTGTTACCATAATTCCAATACGTTTATTCTCCCTTCAATTTCTCCCCTGCTCTTCTACAGATCCCATTTCATTTTCCTGCACCACCACACCCTCACCTTCCTAAACTTTAAAAATCTGGAGCTCAACGGGCCGTGTTAAGCATTTAGAACTTCAAATGTCACAGTCTGCATCTCTTCCACGGCACGGTTCATTTTTCCCTGGAATACTCTGAAGGTTGTTTCCTTCCGTGTATTTCCTTTGCCGTATGATGTCCTTTGAAGATGTGTATCTCATTCATTTATGGCTGTGAATGATTTCTGACTGAATGCCTCTCTGTAAGTTCTCCCTGTCGGTGCACACACTGCTCCCATTGATCTGAGCAGCCGGCGTTCTTAACCACTAAGCCATCTTTCCAGCCCTGTGAATTTACAGATATTTATCAAGGAGGAACTGGGCAGTGCTTGAAGACAGCAGAAAGTCTCTCTTGTTCATCAAAAGTTTAACGCGCCTTTAATGTAGGAGCTAGCCAACTGGGAACTAATTACACAGCCTAACTGACGACCTTTTCTCCAAATTGCTTCAACCCAACTTTTGGCAACACTGCCAGGTCCATGAGGAAATCCACAGCCCAGGCACAGCTTTAGAGCGTTTACAGGACTGCAGACCTGTGCCCACCTTCCTCTCTGCCAGAATATCAAAATTCCTGCTGCTCTTGGTACCCAGATCTGTTCTTTGAGACACAGAGCCTTTCTAGGCATCTTCTGTTCCCCTACCCTTCCCTTTATGTTACTTGGCAACCCCCTCCACATGCTTTGGGTAATTTGTGAAATCATTTTTACAGCTCTCCTGAGTTATTTACAAGAAAGGGAATGGGTAGAGCTGTGTTTACTGGTTTAAAAGTGAACTGTTTGTTTGTTTATTGTTTTTTTCCAAGATAGGGTTTCTCTGTGTAGCTCTGATGGTCTTCGAACTTGCTTTGTAGACCAGGCTGGGGTTAGATACGTGAGCTACCACGTCCAGCTAAAACTCCAGTCTTAAGGTTGCTTTTCCCCATCAATTAATTATGTTTTTATTTTCAGTAATGTGCTTATAAAGACGGCCTGTGGCCTGCGGCGGCTCCATTGGTTATTTTTTTTTAATTTTATGATGACAGATATTCACTAGCAGCCATGCTTTTAAGATATTTGGGGGCAGGGAGCTGGTGATATACAGGAACATATCTCCACTAATGCTGGGCTGTATGCAGCAAGGAGCCTCATGAGTCAAAGGTAAACGGCTGCTACCCCGGCTGTTCTGTACTGTCAAAGCTACACTGTTCAGTGGTGTGTTCAGTGGTGTGGTCATGGTGAACGTGTTTTCAACATACTGTGTTTTTGACAATGTCTCCATTGTAAGTGGAGAAATACTTGGATTTATATCTTCTAAGACGGACATTATAATGCTATGCTTTAATAACCTTACTTTTTCTTTTTTTTAAATTTATTTATTTACATTCCAATTGTCCCCTTTCCTTTTACATGTTAGTCAATTGAACACTCACATTGCTCTGTTGTAAATACTTACATTCTATTCTTAGGTAAGTTGTCCATAATGTGTTAGTAGGCTATCTCAAAAAGTAAAACATAGTATCTATGTTAAATAACCTATAGATTAATGTTTTCAGTAGCCATAACATGCATGTGGGATCTATGTATATTTGGTATGTGCATATTTTGCATGCGTGTGGGTGCATGTGTGTGTACATGTCTGTGGAGGCCTGAAATGGATATTGGATGTCTTCCTTGATTGCTGATGTTTATATATGGAAGGAAGCAGGGTTTCTCATGGAATTCAGAGCTCACCAACCATGGGCTGGCTAGTCTAGCAGTCAGCTTGGCCTGGGAACCCTGCGTCTGTCTCCTGAGTGGGATTGATTACAGGCCTCTGCCCTGCCTGTCTGACTTTTATGCTGGGTCTGGGAATCCGAACCCTGGCCCTCCTGCTTACTTGGCCAGTGCTGTATCTACTGAGCCACTCCCCAGCCCAGGGATAACATCTTCCTTGAGAGTCTTCTGGTATAGGTGTAATGGTGAAGATTTCCCTCAGCTAGGATTGTTGGGTCGCCGCAGAAAAGGCTGAACCAACGACAGTGGCTCCCAACACCTGGAGACTGAGGCAGGACTGTCATGAGTCTGAGGATAGCCTGGGCTACAGAGGAAGACCCACCCTGTCTCAAGAGACCACAAGTAAATAAATGAACTAAGAAAACCAGCAAACAGAAGGCTGAGTACTGACTTACCGCCAACCTCATGGCAGCAAGTCAAATTTTAAACGTGTCACTTAGCATATCATTTTTAGAAACAGAAAAAAAACCTGCTTTATAAATTGGAATAAAAGGTAGTATAAAGGCACACTTGTGGGACCACAGAAACTTACTTTAATGAAGCAAAACCGCACCAACTTCTCAAAGTGTGGTTTAGACTGGGAGTCGCAGAATGCGGAAACAGGAATGGCTGACAGTTTCTGAAAAACACACAAGGTGATGCAATGGGAAAGCTCCACACATTCCAAATGACACTTACGGGCCCCAGACCTTAGAAATATACCTGCTGGCGGTCATAGTAATTTTTAAAAGGGAAAAGTATTTTTAAAATCCCTTAGAAAGTCCTAAGTGGACTATCTGAATGAAAGCGAGAATTAGAACAGGTTGAGGCTAGCCTGGTCTACCTAGCCAGTTTCAGGCATGCCAAGGGTACATAGTGAGACTGTCTCAACAAAACTAAGCTAAACTAACTATAAAAGTGCTAACTATAAAGGAGCACCTGCAAGGTCAGTAAACAGTACCTTATTTTTCGTCATCCACTTCACAAACTTATAGTCATAAGGCTCATCGCTCTGCACGTCAGAGAGGTCGGGACCTATAACCACAGGAAAAGGTGGGTGGGGGAAGAGCTGTATCTGAGACAACAAAGGCTTCAATTAAGCCTGCCAAGGTTCACATTTTCTCCTGACTCACACAGGTTTAACCTAGAACTTTCCAGAAGTTATTCATACACCATATTGGAATCTCACACTATGTGATGAAGTTGACTGACCACCGGACTTGGGTGTTGGCAACTGAACTCTGGTCCTCTGTAAGAGCGATACGTGCTCTTAAACACTGAACCATCTCACTTCCCCAGGCCCCTGCCTGCCTTTATTCTTATGCTACCATCAGATGGAATTTAAATTTTTATCTATAGGAAAAGGGAGAATCAAATTCTAATATAGGGCACGATTCATGCACAGTAAATTACATTTTGTTCATGTGAGAACTTGAGATGTTAGTATTTTCCCTATATCATAAAGAAGGGGTATTTTCCCATCTCCACCACTGCAGAAAAGGTTTTCCATCCAAATCTTCCTGGCTCCTGCTAAACCACACTATATCCAGATCTAAGACACAAGCTAGGACTGAGTGCAGGATGGACTGGCTCAGGCAGCATGGAAAGGGTGCTTAGTGCAATAAGCCAAGCCTTCCACTAGTCCTGTGATGGTTAACAGTGGTGATCCTTCTTCAGAGTTCACGGTCTGGGGGTAACAGGACTGTTATTTCACAGACACCTACTTATTTTCTCTTAATAAATAAATTCAGGTGGAAAATCTTATAGATTTGCAATGGAAAGGCTCCCTGGTGGGAAGAAAGACTGTTGAGAGCCACAGGGTATCTCGTTCTAAACTAACAGAGGGAAGCTAAGGAGGCCTTCCTAACGGAAGGAAGTTCATCACCAGGATAAGGGTGTGTTCTGAGAAAGGCACACCCAAGGGAGTGTGAAGGCCTCCCTGGCAGCCTCATCAAGGTGGGGCCGGGGTCCTGGTGAGAGACCTTCAGCCTCGGCTACAAGTAAATCTAGCTTCTCAGCTCTCTGAAACCTGTGATAATGAAAAGAATTATTAATGTCTAATGCCTGTGTACTACGTGAATATATATATTAGGGAGCCCCTCCCATTCTCAGGAGCTCACCTCACTTTCTCTTAATAAATCTACGTTCATGCTGCCACGAAAAAGTTAACACACAATCACTCATTTTTCACATAAAATTGAATTTTCTTTTATTCCTTCTAGGTTTCTAAAATTGAGCATGAATGAGAAACTTGAGTTTTCAAGTTCAGCTGCATATAATGTTATCACCGTCTAAAAATTGAAAACTATATTAGGGTAATCATAATTTATCAATACAGGATGCTTGAAGGTTTACAATTAATAATATTTTTAAAATATTAAAGAAATATACATTTCTTGTAAAACTGTTGGAACACGGCCAAAGGAATGACACACGGCAAACAACGCTTTGGGGAACTGTGTGAAAGATTCCAGGAAAAAGGCAGAGGAGAGGACCTTTTACCTTGTTCCCTGGATTGTTCCTGGACATGATCTCATGAGTCCTGTGACTAACATTTACATTACATTTATAAGACATATTTATTCTTGTTAGATGTCAGAACACAGCTACAGAACCCACTCTGGTGACAGGGCATTCTGAGTGCTGTTCCCGTGTACCCTGAGTCTGGATATGGCCTTCTGTCTTGCTTTTATGGTTTTCCTGATATAATCTATAGCGCATGCCAGGCAGTTGTGTTTAAGTTGGTCTGTCCTGAGAAAAGTTCTGGAAAAGGGCTGCTCTGTTAATATTTAGAATATGCTTACTGATGTCAAAACATGTAAATAATGTTTTTCTGAACTCAAACACCCTTCCTGGAATCAATGCTTTCTTTGTTACATTCCTGTATAAAACCACACTGAGACGGACATAAGACTGTCCACAGCATTGGATGGGAGTCTGCTCCATTCTTTAAGGTTTTCAAATCCCAGGTCCCACAGACAGAGATGCATAGGTCGGCAAAGGTCAACAAGTTTAATGTAAAACATCATCATGTTTCCAACTGGAAAACTTGTTGGTGGCAAGTCAGGATTATATCATCACTTTCAGATAACAGAGACCCATCTGTACGAGGGTTGGCAAGATGGCTCAGGGGGTCAAGGCAAATTTGATGATCAGAGGTCAACCCCCAGATCCCAGATGGTAGAAGGAGAGAAGTGATTCACTCCCAAAAGTTGTCCTTTGACCTCTGCACATGAGCGTCCTCTGACCGCCTCACGCCCCAGTGGAAAATAAATGAACCCATGATTTTGGAGAAAGAACTGTAAAGATTCCAGCTACATGACTGTCAGAAATTATTTAAGTTTTATTGAGCCTTCCTGTCTTCAAAGATGGCACTAACATGCTTTTTTGAAGAGGGTATTTGAGTGCTTGGCCCTCTTAAACAGAGGCATTCATTTCTGTAGCTTTGAAAACAGAAGGTGCTTCCTTACAGCTTCCCAACTTCTAGAAACTTCTGTTTTCCTACCAAATAGCATTTAGAAAAGTTACCAAAATAGAAAACAGAAAACCTTCAAGTGAACTATTTCAAGTGTACTGTTTCATGTTCAGAAGTTTTCACTGCACACAATAACAACAGTTCTGTAACAGAACACCTAGAACAGCACTGACCCGACAACTGGTCAGCAGTGAAAATTCAGGTAAAAGTTCTGAAAGGAAAGTGAATTGTTGGAAGTGTTGGCATCCTGAAAACACGTCCTCTTCTAGAGATGAGATGCAGTTTTGACTTTGACCCCTTTCCCCATACCTCTCTGCTGTTGTTTCAGACGTAAGTGTCTGTAACTCTGAAATAAATAGAGACGTTTCACAAACCTAATGAAGACACATCAGCAATGATGAAGTAACCCCCATCAGGGACAATGGGTGTCAGGCCAACGCTGGTGAGTAACCGGACCACCCGATCTCGCTTCACTTCTAATTCCTTTGGCAGAGAATTAAAGTAACACTCTGGGTCATTCATGCGGTTGATATCGATCCAAAAAGCCTCGGCCAAGGCTGCCTGCATGTTAAGAAAGGATGTCATCTATGGCTTAATTTACTGGTAGAATGAATAAAGATCATCATCATACAAAGATTTGTGTCAAGAGGTCACTCAGTAAATTACAGCCAGCTTCCTGCGGACTATTCAGCTCCATAGGTTAACGGAGGAAGGAGTTTTTTGTGTAAACATCTAACTCTAATATGACAGAGGAAGACATGAAAATCCCAAACGAAAAAGAGGTGTTATGTAAAGATGGTGTACTTGGTAACACAAAGACCTGAAGCGTTTTGTAATGAGTCGAGCTGTGGTCCAGCTTGCTAAGTCTCAGTCTAAGAATCATCAGACAGGTGAAGAGAGAGTCAGTCTTTCCTATTACTGAGGATGAAGGCACAGGAGGAAATGAAAACTGGTTTGTTGTATAGACAAGCAAACCCAAGTTCCCCATTCCTCAGAGGATATACCAAAACCCTTCTGATCCCAAGAAGTAAATGTATCTAGAGACAAGTCTCTGGGACCTGTGAGCAACTCCTCCAGCAGTGGTGACAAAGAAGAGACTAGAGAATGTGTCCAACGAAAACCAGAAAGGACTTAGTGTTCATGTTCCCTTCATTCCGTTAGGTGAATTCTTGGTCTCCAAGGTGTAGACATTACTCCTAATGTGCTTGCCTTTGTCGAGTGATTAGGCCCAGGAGACTAGAGGCCCAAGGAATGGTACCAGAATCACTTCTATCATAAGCAAACATAATGAAAAAGAGATACCTATGAGGTAGCAGGCTCTGACATGGCTTCTGGCAGGGTTAGGATCTGAATCCTCACAGCCTTCAGAACCTTGAGAAATCCTTTCTTGTCTTTCTTTCGAGATTAATTAATTAATTAATTTACTCATTTATTTTATGTGTATAAGTTCTCTATCTGCATGTACACTTGCATGCAAGAAGAGGGTATCATGGAGTTGCTGGGAATTGAACTCAGGACCTCTAGAAGAGCAGCCAGTGCTCTTAACCATTGAGCCATCATTCTAGCCCCTAAATTCCTTTACTGTATTAGCTGCCCAGTCTCTAGTACTTTGTTACTACAACTTTTTTACAGACTAAGTCAGTAAAGATCAGGCATGTGACTGAGATTTATGACAGGTCGGGATGATAAAACTAAGTCACAGTCAGAGTAAGGCATAAAACACACAGATCTGCCAAGCAGAGGGCGAGACGGTTGGCAGTGAGCCTGATGGGTTCTGGCATTGGGGACAGAACGATTAGCAACATAGGCAAAGCCCTGGCTTTCAGAATTGGTACATGATGAAGGGTAGGTGAGGTGAGATGGTAAGGCCAGGAAAGAAAATCTGTTATGTATGACAGAGCTGTAGCAAAAGACAGCATGACAAGGTGGAAGGGGTTGAGACCTCACAGAAGTCTGTGTGGCAGGAGAATTTAGCCACAAGACAGAATTCTTTAACACTAGGAGATCAGCATCCACTTTCCAAACACAGCTGTCTGAGGGCATTATTTTCTGAAATGCAGAGTTAAGATGCTTCAGGAGATACTATAGAATTTCAGCTGTACCTTTCTGAGCAATTTGTTCATTCACTACAAAAGTCCTTGACCTGGAAAATCCAAAGCACAAAGACACAAACATTTGTGCTAAGTATGTCTGGATTCCTTCTTTTTCCTAAGCATGTTTGCACTGTCCAGTGGCAGACACCACTGACTTAATCTTCCAACTACATCCAGGGCCCCGTCAGTTTGGTTCAGTCCACGGATATTTCTCTCCTGTGACTCCTCTCTTACCTGCTCTCTCGATGAAGCCCTAGACTCCTTTAGATACCATACATTCAAAACTGCCATGGCTTCCCACGTCCCACGGTCGCTGTGTGTCTACCATTGGGCTGCACGTTTATTCTGTCACAGGGCTCTCCTCTATTCTAGCCAGCGCTCAGATGTTGTCTTCTCCATGGGGCTAGCCCAATATGACATCATATCCTCTCCAATCTGGGTCATCACATCTTCCTTCCTTCCAACCTTCTCTTTGCGTCTATCAAGTCTAACATAATATTGCTTAATGGTATCTCTCTTATTTATGTCTCTCGACTCGGCATTAAGCTATGTGAATACAGTGGCCTTTTGTCTGTAAAATCTCTAATCTCCAGTAGATCGTAGTTGAATAAGTGAATGTCTTTATATTGAGGTGATAGAATAAAATGAACTTAAAATATAATAAAGCAAACCTTCAGAACTAGCCTTTATCACAGTTAGGAGAATCACTAAAAATAATGGAAAATTTTTCTATTAGATAGACAGACAACTTGGATGAGAAGCATTCAATCAGGTCAATGGAACCAATATTTTTACTTTCTTGTGCTTCCCCTGCCTCCTAGAAGTAGAATACTGGGTTAGTTTATTTGGGGGTATTCAGAGAAGGATGAAAAATAGATCCGTTTCTAGAAATGTGTACAAAAATAGCAATAGCCTAACTAAGCCATACATTAAGGACCAGAGACAATGGTACTTGTCTGTGCTCCCACAGCTCGGGAGGTTAAGGCAGGACACTGTGCTAGAGGAACCTGGGAGAAAGGGTCTGCTGTCTACTTCCTGTCAGCCCGTTCTACCCACAGAGACAGCAGTGGCTTCTTCTGCATCATCTTAGGAGGTGTCCTACTTCTCTTACACAAAATATAGTATAAATTAGTATAAATACATACTGCCATGTATTTTGCTTTTTTAATAATTCACAATATATTCTGGAAGTCTTCCTGAATAGTTATACTGTTTGCTCTCTGTCTGCTTTCCACAGGGCCTGGGTATGTTGTCCAGCTATGTTTTAAAGTGGCTCAGACTAGCCTTGAACTCATGATCCTCCTGACTGAAGCCTCAAGAGCTAAGAAAAACAGGCATGCATCACCACACCCAGGGACTTTTTCTTTTTTTTTTTTAAATAGCTATCGCAGTACAAAGAATAACCATCTGAGTTGTCTGTCTCTTAAAATACACTATCCTGTGTGGTCAGAGGGAGCTTTTTAAATGTGACATAAAATTATGCAGCTTGAAATTAGGGATTATCCAAAGGCTACACGTCTGCTCCAAAATTCCCAAAGTGTATCAGAAAGGTTTGCTCATGAAGATGCTATCCAATTCTTGAATGCGTAAAGGCTAACACCTACCTGTAAAGGAGTTGCACAAGTGTAAACACTGTTTTGCTGAACAGTCTGTAAATGTTTTATCAGGTGACCAGGGCCAATGCTCCAGCCGAGCTGGGAAGGGAAGACACAAAAGCAGATTTCAAATAGTAATCTAAGGATATATATCATATCTAAGGGAGCCATTAGTGTAAATGACAAATACGCGTGATTCAGAAATGTCCCCAGGAGGAAAGTGGGGTAGTGCTTGTTGTTTTGAAGTCCCCAGCTCTGCCCTCACCCCTCAGCCTGCCTTCTGAAGATAAACACAACCTGGGATCACTGTAAGCCCCTCCTCTTGCTCAGGTCCCACTTCTGATACTCAGGAGGAATAAAACCAGCAGTTACACTTGCTTGAAGTCCAGGCACAAGTGTCTTTGCATGACAGCTCAGACAACATCTCCACAAGTAAGGCACACAGATCTTTAATTCTCCTGGCTTCCCAGTGTTCCCTGTGTCTCAGCCCCAGGTAGTATCAATAAGGCTGAATGAGAACTGAATTTTAACTGGGGGGATTATTTGTTGTTTTATGAGATGGTATCTCCTATTGCCCAGGCTAGTCTTGAACTCACAAGGTAGCTGAAGATGAACCTGGGTTCAAGGTAGCTGAAGATGACCCTGGGTTCCTGATTTTCTTGCCTCCACTCCCAAGGGCTCAGGATTATGGCTTTGGCCACCACACCTGGATGAATGCGACAGTTCAGTGGTTGGTGCATGGGGACTGAAGGTGGGCTACCTGCCCTGGCTTCAGTTTATTAGCAGTGTGATCTCAGACAAGACAGCAAAAATTCCTGTGATTTTAGTTTTACTATCTGCAAAATAGGGATAATAACTATGCCCACTTTATACTGTGCTTATAAGAATGAAAAAAAAAATTGGCATGCATAAAAACACTCAGTATTTGGATCACAGTTAAAACCAGAGTATTGGTCAGTCTTATTTTTCTCTTTTCCTATGTAAATATTCTTCATAAAGAAAATATCAGGACAGCCAGGGCTACACAGAGAAACCCTGTCTTGAAAAACCAACCCCCACCTCAAAAAAGAAAATGTATCATTAGTTGGTCACTCATAAAAATTGCTTGAATCTTTTTTCTTTTAAGGAATTCCTTAGTCTCCAAAGGGATGAAACGTGGGTAGGTGATAGGGTTCAGAGGGTTAAAACTTGCTTGCTACCAAGCCTGAGGACCCAAGTTCAATCTCATGGATCCACTCATTGGAAAGAAAGAAGTGACTCCTACACATTGCCCTCTGACCCCCGCATATACCCCACGGCACACATCCCCTTGTTCCCAATATATGCATGTAATGAAAGCTAAAAGACTGAAGCCCGACATGAGAGTTGAGCAAACCAGTACATACAGAAAGGATCACTAACTATAAAGCATATTATGTATGCATTTAAAATGTAAAATATTCTACAGAAATTAAAGCGTCAGCCTGTTTTTAAGCACCTGATTTTTCTTCAGGGTACTGGGGACTCAACCCAAGGCTGTCACATGCAAACTACGTGCTCTACCATTGAGCCCCAGCTCAGCCGCACCCTATCTCCTACCTTCCAGCCGGTCACACTGAATGTCTTGCCAGCACTTCCTATTGTTATTGTTCTCTCCCACATACCTGGAAGAGTGGCTTAAAAGACAAGAAAAATAAGTAAGTGGCTATATATCTCCTTTCAAATTGGTTTTTATCAAATATAATCAGTCTAAAAACACAGTGCAGGTAACATGAACTCAATGAAAACATATATTACATAGATCATTAGTAGAGTCATTTCAGCATTCTTTTTAAATAATTCAAATTTAAGCTCATATTTAGCTAAAAATGTTGTAGTGCATTTCAGTGTTGGACCAATATACAGACAGGCACAACACTCTCATCACTCTGCCTGTCTGTCTGTCTGTCTGTCCGTCCATCCATCCATCCATCCATCTACCTATCTATCTATGTATCTATTTAATTTTTTGGGGGCTGTTACCTGTGCCACTGCACATGTGTGGGTGTCAGAAGGACAAGTGTTGGGAGTTTGTTTTCTCTTGTTTCTACCATGTGGCCTTGGGACTGAGGTCACCTCAGGGTTAGCCACAAGTGCTCTTATCTGCAGAACCATCCAGTCTACTCAGATTTACAGTTTTATATGGCAAAACCATTTCTGAGGTGGCAGTGGTACCAGCAGGACAGCTTAGGTGTCAGATGTCACTGAAGCCATGACACTCCGTGCCTGGGGCTAGTCATGGCTGCAACATTAAGCAGCTAATTTTCCTGGACAGTACTGGGGATTGAACCTGGAACCTCTCACATGCTAGGCATGTGCTCTACCACTGAGCTGTGGTCCTAAGGGCTGGATTTGGACGTGACTACTTCGAGCACTTCTTTCTAGGTCTGTTTCCCCATACTCTCGAGAGCGACGGTTCCTGATGTGCAGCTTCACTGGAAGCATTTAAGGAAGTCAGACCTACAATGCCTTGTAATCTATCTATGTTTGGCTTGCCTGCAATGTTATTGAGATTTAAAAAAATCCTATACTGTACCATGTAGCCATTTAAGGTGTGCAGTCTACTGTACAAGCATCACTACCTTTAATTTTGGAGCATTTTTATTTTCAACCAGAGGTGAGTCACCAAGTCTCTTGACTGATATCTTCCAAAGTCACTCATTCACAGTTGCCCTTCAAATCCCTGTTAGAAGCTACCAGAGAGCAGAGGAAACAAGGCACTCTGGGGACAAGGTAATATACAGAACTTTGAAAAGACACCTTAGGTTTTTCCTCTGCATGAGTTTTGTAAGCCATTGTCAGTAGCTGCCACTTATCTGATTTTGAAAATTACACATCACTTAACAAGAGGATTTAGTAAATGGATATATTAATCACTAAGTTAAAAGATGCATTTGCTGTGACAGCTTTGTAATAGAGCTATGAATATAACTGGGATTTAAAACTAATATGTTATGCATGTGGTGTTTTGCCTGACTGTGTATCTGTGTACCAAAATGCTACGGTTGAGAGCTTGGGCCACCCCAGATAATACTGCAGGATTTGGGTGAGATAGCCCAGTAGCAATGGCAAAATCCCACTGAGGACAGAATAGCAATAGCTTGCTATTCTACAATTCCTTGATGTTGTCTGGCAACTCGTTCAGCACAAACACACATGACCTCTTCATGAAAAGTTCTGTGCCAGGGTCTACACACCGAGGAACAGCACGATTCTTGTTAAGAAGCCAAAGACAGGCTAAAGATCTACTCTGCTGGTGTCCAGGCTTCGTAATGTGATCTCAAGTCCTTTTCCTCACTTGAACATTTGTCCCTCAAGCTGACCTTTAATCCCTCAAACACGATCCACATAAATCCTTCCTGTAAGTGCTCGCACAGATACCCATCACAGAGACTATTATAAGCTGGTCTAGGATCCTTTCCGATCAGTTGTTCCACACGTGACCAAACACATTCAGACTTGAGACTCTTGCCGTAGTCAGTACCTATTTTTATGTGCTTATGTCCAGTATAGACAAGCCATTCATAAACCTCATCGCTGATGCACAGAGTGTCGTGCTTGATGCAGAGGTCAGCAATGACTTGCAGCTCCTCTCTGGTATACACCTACACATGTTGAAGGAAAGGGCACAGCCAATTACTCTACACGTGAGAGAACAGCGACTCCCAGCCAATGTAAGCAGAGAGGCCCGCTCACCTTGCCGATGGGGTTGTTTGGAGTATTTAATATAATGGCTTTCGTTTTGGAACTGAATTTACTTTCCAGTTCTTGAGGATCGAACGTCCAGTCAGAGCTAGTCCACTTCGTCTTGTCAGTACGTTTCTAGGCATGAAGAATAAAATGTGATTAGAATTAATTAATTCATGTTTACTGTCTTACAAACCTAATAAAGGAAAAAGATTTAAGGCAGACCTGGCAAAGATAACCGAATAAATGATTAACAAAGAACACACACACACACACACACAGACACACACACACACACACAGACACACACACACACACACACAAATAATTCGGCTCTAACTCAACCTGGAGAACCCGGAGGTCCCAGGCATTATGAACACACTGGTTAAAGGAAACAATGAACCCCGTCAGCAAAACAGCTGTTGCTTTTCCCACAAGCCGGCTGTAACTATGGGCAACTGGAGACACTTTATGACTGACGAGTCTATGAGTCACCTTAGTTACTGTAGTTGTTATTTTCAAAAGACTTAGATATGACTTCAGTGACAAAGTAATTGGTATTTTACAACATTCCTCAAGCCCATAGATGACAGGAGACTTACAGATCTCAGGGGAATAAACACGGGCACTGCTCCGGCCATTCTCACCATGGGCTCGTAACAGTCGTAAAAGGGCACAATAATTATCACCTGAGATAAAAGCAAATAAGAACACAGGCTATCAGCCAGCAATTCTTCTCATGAGGCGCTGTGACAGAATGTAGCAATGGAAAGACAGGTCTGGTCTTTGTGGAACTAATGCCTTAGTGCAAAAGACCCTGGAGATAAAGGCACCCAGGGAGTCAAAGCTGGCATTCTTGACCTTTCAGAAATCCTACAGATGGACTTACAGTGAGGACATTCCAAACTGTCACGTATTTCAGGTGCACATCCAGATTTATCTGGGGCTCAGACATCTCATCATGGTCTCAAACAGACGTACTAACCCAAAACAATAAGGATTTTTTTTTTTTATATTTCAAGTTACAAACTACAAGGTATGATGTACTTGATATATCAGACAGTGATAGAAGCCGGATTTTAGGAATGACTGCGATACTTTCTAGAACGGAGTGCTAATTTCAAGACACTGTCTTGAGAGTAAACATGTGGATGGGGGGACAGAGTGAATGCTGCTGTTCTTGTGTGATGCCCACAGCAGACCGCCCAGGCATGTGGTATCTGGCACCTGCCTCTTTCCTAGTCTTTGGATCAGACTTCTCGACCCTCATATTCTCCAACCACCCTGGCTACAGGTTCAGGATGAGCAGCTGGTCTGAGCTGCTCCATCACACCCCCGCCTGCAGACCTGAACTAGGACCTTTTTCTGTCATTCTTTTCCTTTATTTCTCTATGGTGGTTTGAGTGAGAATAGCTCCACAGGCCCCTATGTTCAAAAGCTTGGTCCCCAGTTTGTGGAACTGTTTGGGAAGGATTAGGAGGCGTGGCCTTGCTGGAGGAGGTGTGTCAGTGGGGATTCAAAAGTCCACTCCATTCCACTTATCTCTCTGCCTCATGGTTGTTGTTTCAACACAAATGCTGTCATCTACTGCTCCAGCATCGTGAGGGCCTGCCTGCATGCTGCCATGCTCCAGGCTATGATGCTCATGGTTTCTGCTCACCCTCTGAAACTATAAGCAAGCTCTCAGTTAAACCCTCTTTCGTACTCCGCCTTGGTTATGGTATTTGGCCAGAGAAACAGAAAAGTAAGTAAGACAATATCCTTTCTCCCTTTCATCGAAATAAGATCTTCTCTAGCCTTGACCTCCCAAGTTCTGGGATTGTAGGCATGTGCTACGACACATGTCTAGCTTTCTGCGTTTATACACTTTTGTAATACACTTATTTGTTGCGTATGTGCTCTTATGTGCACTGTGGTGCACACGTGGGAGTCCGAGGACAACTTGTCAGCGTTGACTCTAATTCCATGACATGGGTTCTAGAGATCAAACTCAGGTTGTCCAACTTTGCAGAAGATGGCTTTCCCCAGTGAACCATCTTGCCGGCCCATGCTTTTTTAATCTTTTCAAAAGCTAGCCTGATTTCATGAAAATGAAGTACAAGTCTAATTTTCACCTTTATGTTAATGTCTACCTGAGAGTTCACTGAATTTTAGAATTATTTTCTTACCCTTGCATATATAAATAACAGCGTTACATTTGGGTATATAGTTCTTCATCTTTAGATCGTCAGTGGAATAAATTCGTATGGTTACTACCCCTAGATAAAAGAATATAAATATTTCTACAAACACACACACACACAGACTATGTTTTTATTGAACCTGTGTGTGTGGGAAGAGGGGCTGCATGCCAGCCACATAAAAAGTTAATGGTCACCCTGGGCAAGAGAACAACCTGTGTCAAAAACAACCATAAGCAAACTAACCACTAGCTAACTAACAACACTACAAAGTGGACAAATCTCACAGGCATCATAATAAATGAAACGGATAAAAAGTTCAAGAACCTGAAAGGTACAAGTCTGACTTCTCTCCCGTCAAAGAGGCACAAGAACGAGCTGAGGTGCAGAATACAGAACAGTGGTTAGCTCTGGGAGAACACACCCTCAGGAAGGACTCAAAGTCTCTGGATCCCGGAAAGGTGCACCGTCTTTACGTGTGCTATGGCTACATGGCAGTTTAACCCGCCCTACATTTAAGGCTTGTTAGCTTTACCACACCAACATCACATGACTGCAAAATGGATTGAAAGTGAAAAAGGCGCAAACTGAGGAACCATTTCCAACATGAGACAGAGCATAGGGGATGTGACAAGGTTCATACACTTACTTCATCTCCTGGGTCCACCAATCCCTGGATGGAGTTAAAGAGAGATCCATATCCCCCCACTGTCACAAGGATTTCTTCATTTGGATCAATTTGATGTTGATAAATCTTTCCATATAAGCAGGATAGAGCTTTCACAAGTGCTGGATGACCCTGTTGTATTAAAGATTTGGACAAAACAAAAACCCACCTTGAAATTCATTATGAAAACTACTTATCTGAAGTAATGTAACTATTTTTAAATTTGGGTTTAATATCTAGTATTATCCCTAAATGTGTATTTTTTTAAAAACAGATTTTAAGGGGATAACATCTGAAATGTAAATGAAATATGTGTGTGTGTACCGAATGAGTGTAGTTAGTAGAGGCCAGACGAGGGTGTTGAATCCCCGGATCTGACATTACATCACATCACAGGCAGGTGTCAGCCACCATATAGGTGCTGGGAATTGAACCCAGGTCAAGAGTATCAAGTGCTCTTAATCACTGAGTCGCTCCAGCCTCTAAATTTGTATCTGCAAAGTGGCAATAAACTTGAAAAGCGTTTGCATTTTGAGGGCTTCTCTATGAATGGTTATGAAAACTTGCTGCTGATGAAGAGTGTTCACAAAAGAGAAAGTTTGGGAACAGGGGATTTGCCCTGGGCTCAACTCATATTCTGAAATAAGCCATTCATATTTTATCTAACGTGTAATAATTGCACATATGTAACGGGCAGTGGTACCTCACCACAAGACCATACAGTATACAGATAAAATCAGTAATTAGCATTTTCCTCTAGGCTCTCTTGGAAGCTTCAAGCTTCTCTCTTCTATGACAGGTCTCCAAATATATGTAACAGGTTATTGTGAACTATAATCCCCGTCTGTGGTGCAGAAGATAAGAATTTTTCCTGCCATCTCACTGGGTCTCGGTATCTGTTGTTAATCTCCCTGTCTCTCTTCCCAGCTGTTCTTCCAAGCCTCTAGTAATTACTCTTCAACTCTCATCAACCTTCATCTACACTTTACAGCTTTTATAGATGAGATAAAATATTAAGCATTTGTCCTTCCGTGTCTGCCTCAGTATTCGGTTAGCATGATGTTTGTCAGTTCTATCCACTTTGCTGTCGGTGCCTGGTTTTCACCCTCTCCATGGCAGAATCGTCTCCTGCAGAAGGTGCCATATTTTCTCCCACACTTCTGCTGAGGATCAGTCACCTAGACTCAGTATCTTCGCTACAGTGACCAGCACTTCAGTAAACATGGGTGAGGGTGTCTATGATATGCTGACCTCATTCCCTTTGGATAAGAATCCACACGTTTCTACGTGTGTTTCTCCTTTAAACATTATTTTTTACAGTTATTTATTGTGTGTTTTGGGGGAGGGGTATCCATGATACATTGTACACCTGTGGATGTTAGAGAACTACTGCAGAATTGTTTCTCTTCTTCCACTATGAACATCCCAAGGATCAAACTCAGGTTTTCAGCCCTGCCTTCACCCACTGACCTAGTTTGCTGGCCCTGCCTTCACCCACTGACCTAGTTTGCTGGCTCTGCTTGTACGTCCTTTTGTGATATGTGCACGGTGGTAATACCAAGAGTATAGAGGAGAGAGTTTCCCTCTCTCTTCTTTGTTCTCCTTTGCTTTTTAAATAATAACCATCTGGACTGGGATGAGGTGATTTCTTGTGGCTTTATTTACATTTCCTGATGATTAGTGATAGTAAGCCCATTTGTCTATTTTTGCTATTATTACCTATGCTTTGGGAGCATTATAAAAAAATCATATTTTATACCAATATCTTGACCTTTTTCCATTATATTTTCTTCTACAACTCCCATAGTTTCAGGTCTGATATGGAGGCGTATAGACTGGTCAGTTAGTGAGTGTGACAGCTACTTGCATGCCAATTTGACACAAACTTGAGTCATTTGGGAGAGCGAACCTCCAGGAAGGAGGATATGTCTGCTCCCATATCCAGATTGGCTTATGGACAAGCCCATGGTGAGTTTTCTTGATTGATGATTGATGTGGGAGGGCCCAGCTCACTATGGGCAGTGCTATCCCTGGGCTGTTGGTTCTAGATATTATAAGAAAGCAGGCTGGGCAAGCCATGAGGAGTAAGCTAGTAAGCAGCACCCTTCTACCCATGGCCTCTGCCTCAGCTCCTACTTGGTTCTTTCCTTGAGTTTCTTTCCTGGCTTCCCTGGATGATAGACTACAAGTTGTAAGACAAAATAAACCCGCTCCCCACGTTGCTTTTGGCCACGTTATTTTGCCATAGCAATAGACATCTTAATGAAGACAGTGAGACCATGAGACTCTCGTGAAAGTCCTGGTTGGGTCAGTCTTGCTGTTTTCCATGTTCTCCCATCCACATAGCAATGCTCTGTGTGGACTGCTTGGACTTCCACAGTTCAAAGTTCACCCTAATCTGAGAAATGTCTGGATACCCGGGCACTGCAGCACAGAGGATGGACAGGGTTAGAAAGGCTAAAGAGGAGGTGAGCAACTAGTTAGAGATAGGGTTCTTTAAGAAGCCAATGCCAAGGCTACATGAGTGTTAATGAGATAGCAAAGATGCTTTGATGTCCTGAGATCTTATTCTAGAACAGTAGTCAATGAACAGCCAAAATGGGACTGTAAGATTCCTGGAAACTGGAGAAGGCTCATCTTAAGAGGTGAGGTCAAGGGGCTCCTAAGTTTCCAGGTTAAGACAGTTGATCCTAGAAAGTCAAATTGCCTTTAAGGAAGAGGAGTTTGTAAGTGTGTGCACACACACACTCACACACACACACACACACAAGCATGAAGTATCAGTGTATCCCACATGGCCCTGATAGACTCACAAAGCCCCTTGTGTATTGATTCATGTTATCAATAAATGCAGCCTTTGATAATTCTTCTTTTACATATGAAGGAGGGGATATATCTGGAAAGCCTTGTCCAAGATTCACAACAGAAGGATCCGCAGCCAATTTAGTAAATTCAACCCTGATTAAAAACAAAACAAACAAAACAACCACAAACATTAGGAAATACTATCATTACAGAGTTAGCTTCAATATGTTCTCATTAAAGAAGCAAAACCCAGTGAGTTCTCAACAAAACTGTTACTACCCACAAGGTGAATTTACCTAGCAAATGATGATTGAACTAATAATCTCAGCTTCCTAGAGAAGTCAATTCAGGGACATTCATATTTCAGGGAAATAACACACACACATATACATACCAATACATGGTTATATGTATGTATGGGCAATCATATATACATATATTCATGGGGGGAGCTAGTACTAGGTTTTCTTGTTATTGTTTTTTTGAGACAGGGTTTCATTGTGTAACAGAGCCCTGGCTTTCCTAGAACTTGCTTTGTAGACTAGACTAGTCTTGAAGTCATAGAGATTGGCCTACCTTTGCCTCCTTAGTGCTGGGATTAAAGGCATGTGCCACCATGCTGTGTTTAATTTTTCTTATCAACTGCTGAAAGGAGAGCTAATAAGAAAAGTCTAACTGGATATGTTGCATGTTCATAAACTATAATCCCTGTAATCCCCAGAATCCCAGGACTGGGGGCCTGAGGCGAGAGGATCAAGAGTTTGAGGCCATCCTGGGCTATATGCATAGCAAGGTCAAGGATAAAAAAGAAAATGAAACAGTTTGTTATAAATTTCACAAAAACACCAGTCAAACTTAGTTTTAGATTTTCTCTACTGTATATTCAGTGCTAGCCCAGAGGGTAACACATTTGCTAAATGAGTAAATCCGAATATGTATGGGTGGCTAACTTCCTCCATTTAATTTTAATGGTAAATTAAACCAAATGGCTTCTCTATTGAACTGCAGGTAAAGTTAAGAATCCAACTTAAGCACCCACAGGAAGCTCTCTGTCTAAGACACTCACCACACATTGCTGTCCAAGCCTTCGATTCGTTTGGCGTTTTTGAATTTCAAAGCCATTTTCTGAAAGATATATTGAAAGTTTCTTTTGATTATTTGGTCAAAATTCAAAGAGGTCAGTAAACAATGAGCCACTCTCCCTTCCTTCTTCCTGTTACACTGTAAACGCTAGCATGAGGGGAAGTTTTAGAACCTCATCCAGTGAGCTCCAGACATGTCCAACCTGTCTCTACTGCTTCTTAGAATACTTTCCCTTGTGGATCTCACATCTTTCCAGTCTCAGCCGAGGACAAGACCATCCCAGCACGGAGAGCTAATAAGGCATGAAACACAGTTGAGAGCTCAATAATAATATCAGAGGAAAAAGTTTCAAGAGAATCCTGAACCATGCTACAAAGCTTGCATAACATATTATCCATCTAGAATTCTATCAGGAAGTTTCTCCTTTGGCCTACAGGAAGAACTCAATAAATGGTTTTAAAATCTTTAATAATGGGTCGCAGATAATGCTAGGTGACGTTAGGAAGCAATGTTTACGTTCCAGGCACTGTTCTGTGTGCTTTACATAATGAGTTTTGTTAACATTCATAGCAGCCCTATGTAGCATTATGAATACCGCTTATTGAAATAACAAAGTGGAGGTACCATGAAGATGGAGATGGAAAAGACTTTTCACATCTGGTAAGTTCATAAAACCATATGAATTAGGCTCAGCCCAAGACCTGGGCCCATGATCTGTTTCTACAGCATAAACTTATCTTCTACAGTCTTTCACAGACTAAGGCTTTCTAAAAATATGGCCAGAAGTTGCTGCTAAAAATATAGTCATCACTCCCACCAGGTCTACTCACACCAGCAAGCAGGCTAAGCCTGTAGTAGGAAAATGCTAGAAGTTATAGTTATCATAGCACACATAATATTTCAGTACTTTCGATTCAAAGCTGCATTTTGACGCTCTCTCGGAAGTACTGAATTAGCTTGAATAATGAATAAGTTCATTGTTAGCGGGCTGGTGGAAATAAGAAAAATAACTGACAGCATTGTTGCAAGGAATTCTATAATAGGATATTAAAGCAATTTTAATTCAATCTGGGAAAAAGATAATGATAATGGTTATTAAATAGACCATTGTTCTCGTTCTATTTTCAATAACAATACCAAAGAAATAGCTTTCTCAGGCCCCCATTGGTAATCTTTGAAACTTCAGTGAAGGGAATCACAAGAAAATTCCCTGGAGGCTAACACACTTCAAGAACAGCGTTTTGATGAAGCCCCACCTGAGCATAATGCTACACTAGAGAATATGATTATAAATCTCAAAAGACGCAGCAGGCCAGAGAAAACGATTTTTAACAAAGGCCTTTCCCTCTTTCTGAAACAATGGTGAGAACATAATGATTCCCTCAGCAAGTGACCAGAAATGCAAAGCAGATTCATATATGAAGCCGTCAGCAGGCCAATGGCTCAGTGGGTAAAGGCCACTGTGGTGGAAGCCTGAGGACCTGAGTTCAGATCCCAAGTTCCTGTGTAGAAGTCAGGCTCACACATGGCCTGTAATTCCAAGACTGAGGGGCAGAGATAGGAAGATCTCAGGGGCTGCCCCATGTCCCTCAGTCCACCTCAAACACTGAGGTTCAGACTAATTGATGAGAGACCATGCCTAAAAATAAGGTAGAGAGCACCCGAGGTAGGTAGATAGCCAGCATTGACATTGGGCCTCCGGACCCATTCATAGCCAATGCATGGCTCCCACATGCACCGCTCCCCAACAAACAAAAAGCAAAAAGCAAACAAACAAACAAAGAAACAAAACCAACAGCAACAACAACAAACAGTATGGAGTGCAGTTAACAACACAGACACAAAGTACAACTGGATTCCAAATTTATCTAGCTGAGGTCAAAGGCACATTTCAATTCACCTTTTTATTCAAAGTCTGTGTCTACATCAGTCACTTCCCTCAGCTGCCCCTGCCCCCCTCCATCATAGTTCCATGCCTCAAACATCCAACACTCAAATGATGCACGTTCCCCTTACTCTGCATGTAGCCTTTCCTCTGCCAAGACCATCTTTCTATCAGCATCCCAGCCTCACTATGGAGCAACGAGAGGTTCTCGACCTTCCTAGCGCTGAGACCCACTGATAATGTAAGGTAAATATCTGATATTCGGGATAACTGATAGGTGACCCCTGTGAAAGGGTCCCTTGATCCCAAGGGGTTGCAACCCACAGGTTGAGAACCGCCACTACAGACTTTCCCAAGAATCTCCCCTGTCTTGAATTCTGTGTTTCAAAACAAGATTGTGCTGGGTAGCACTGAGTTTTGAATAGACACAAGCATAACAGCAAGCATTTCTTTTGCCTAGAAAGCATCCATTTCCCCCTTCTTGAGGGTGAGACTGCTTCTGTTAAGGAGGCATGCTCTGTATTCCACATGGTCACTGGTCCTCACCGCAGCCCTACCCCTGCCCATGGCCAGGTCTTGTTCCATCTGCCACCTTTGATATTCAAATTAGACTTCATTTCCTGCCCTCCCTACAACCAGGTTAAGTACATAGTCTTCTCCAGTATTTCGTTCTTATCTTTGTTCACTTGTATGTTCTTAGATTATGAAAATATTGTGCTCTCAAGTTTCTCCAGAGAGTGAGAACCAAGAGCAAGTGTGAGAGCTACCTCCAGGCCTTGGCCACGCAGCTGCGGGGCTGGGAAATCTGTGATGCGCAGAGCAGAGGACCGGAGAGAGCCTGGATCGCAGCTAGGATCTGATTCTCACTTCCTAGGACGGCACTGGGTTTCTTTTCTCCAAAGACACCAACGGAGCAAAGCTCACTCATGTTAGGGCTGCTACTTAGCTTTCCTCAAAGCTATTTCATCTAAAAACTGTCTTCACAGAAGACCCACACTGGTGTTTGAACAGGTACTTGGGTACTTAGGTATCTGTCGGCCAAGTCGAAACCATCAGAGACTATGATACAGCTCTATGTCCGGCACATAGTGAGTTTTCAAGAAATACATAATGAATGAAAAAATTTATTCACATTACAGTGTCACTGGGTTGAACTTGGGTCAATCAGCTTAATTTATGCTGTGGTAATAAAAGAGCCAAACATTTCTCTCTCTCTCTCTCTCTCTCTCTCTCTCTCTCTCTCTCTCTCTCTCTCTCTCTCTCTCTGTAGGTAAGAGAATAACTGGTCCTTGCTTTAGCTAAGACAGGACCTCTTGTTTGCCTCTGTGTACCTCTCGCTGGCTTCTAAGTTTCCGGGGAATTCTCCTGTCTCAGCCTCCCATGGACCTAAGCGAGGGCTGAGATGCATGCATGCTATCATGTTCAGCTTAGTGTGGGCTTGGGGTTCGGAGTGCATGTTCTTACACTTGTACGCCAAATGCCTTAATCCTAATCTTTCTAGCCCCAATACAGTAACTAATAGCATACGATCATACCAGTTTTCCTTCTGCTTACATTACATACGCATAGAACCTCAGCTCCTGCTTTGCTCTGTGTCTTTGTCATCCTGAGACAAAGTCCAGCCTCTATCAAGAACACTACCTACTTTAAGACAAAAAAGATCTTAGAGGCTCCTGCTTGAATACTGTACATAGTGCTTCCGTTTATACATTTTGGTCAAAGTTACTTCATGGCTGAGCCATGAGCCTCGTCATGCAACTGTCCACCAGGGGGAGCAGCAAGTATCTTCAGAGACAGCTAAATAAAGGCAGGATCAGACAGGTAACTAATATGGGTTGGATTTGGTGCCTCTCAATCACATAGGTTGAGGCCCTAACTCTCAATACTCAGAGTTTGGTTATAGAAATAGGATTTCCCTGGGGATTGGAGACATGGCTCAGCAGCTAAGAGCACTGGATGTCCTTCTAGAAGATGTGATTTAATCCCAGCACCCACATGGAAGATTTTGTCTGTAACTCCAGTTCCAAGATCTGACATCCTCTTCTGGGTAGTATCGGTATATGTGGTATATAGACATACATGCAGACAAAACACTCAGATACAAAAGAAAATTAAATAAAGACGCAACTGTCTTAAAAAAATAAAAAAGAAACAGGCACACTGCATTTCTGCATATGCCATAGTTAAGCTGAGGTCATTAGGGTGGATTCACATCTACTTTGGTTCCTTGGGTTTCTCATTAAAGGGGACATCTTGGCACACTGTGTGAAGGCCAAGACAGAGGCTGCAGACATGGCTCTTTGAGTCAGGAATGCAAAAGAAAAAAAAAAAAAAACCCAGGAAATCACTGAAAAGCCAGGGAAGATAAGATGCTTCCTTCCTTCAGGAGTATGAAATGTATCCATTACAGTAGTGTCAGCCTTTCAGCCTACAAAGGCAGAGAAGAAAAACAAAACAAACCAAACCTCCAGTTTCGTAAGCACTTGTTTTGCTCAAGCACTGGGGAAATTAGTTGACTAGTGAGAAGTAGTTGAGAAGACAGTGAACACACGGAGAGGTTAGGTTGGAATGTTGCAGGTCCAGAGTCTGATTACAATTTCTCTTGGGTTATTACAAGGCTTGGTGTCTACCTTAATATATCTGTGGCTAATGGATAAAAACCCTTTCAACTGTATTCACTTAATAGACCTTTGCCAACCAAAAGGCTCAGTGTCGTAGATTAGAAGAGAGAGCTTCCCAACACACACACACACACACACACACACACACACACACACACACACACACCTTGTTTTAACCTCCCTACCTAATGGCTTAATTTATGACTATCTTTTTTCATTACCACAAAAGCTTTATCAGACTGTTACCACATGGGAACATGGAATTTGGGGTACCTTCAATCTGTGCCCCTGAACTATGACCATTCCCATCTCTGTCCACTTTGACAAAGTTCATAAGACACTTCAGTGGGCACACCAGCCTCAGCTGCAGGAGGTAAATAATGGTTCTGTAAAACTTACTTCCTGGGGCCAACCCAGGACCAGGAAGTTAGAGTGAACTTCCAGATATATCAGAGAGCATCTAAAGGTCTGCTGGAATTTTTGAACACAGCTAAGCATGTGGAGTGCATTTTTTCCATCCATTAGATTTCAGGCGTTGCATATTCAGGAGCTGCTGTATTATACAAAGTTGCCATTGAAACCACAAGCTACTTAATCTTCCCTCAGCTTGAAGGGAAGGGTGCCTTCCTAGAGCTTCACCACAAGGTGGCAGGGTTTAGCAAAAATAAGGAAAAGCATCAACAAAGCTAGTTCCTAGGAGGACAGGAATTGCAACCTAGGAGCCTCATACATAGAAGGTACAGTTGTATACATTTTAAGGACTAAACTCACAGGATTTAATGCTTTGTAGGTGGGATGAGATAGGTACAGAAAAAACCTCCCAAACAAGGAGCTGAAGCTGAGGAACATAAGGCTGTCAAATCCAGACAGTAGGAGCCATTAATCAAGTCTTTACCCTGAGGAGCCAAGGTGACTGGAGGACAAGAAAGGTCTAAAATAGAAAAGGCAGAGCTGTACACAATGTATACCTCTGTATTGTCTAGAAGAACCCCGAATACTACATACACACACACACACCCCACAGTCACACACACAATTGTATTCTCATTTTACATATATATATGTACATATATATGTTCTAGTGCCCACAGTCACGGCACTTAGGACTCCTTTATTCCTTAGCATTAATAATACCTCTTAATATCTCTTTTTTGTTTAAAACACACTGGAAACCCTACTCAATCCCCCAACCTATGCCGTGATTTCTTTTGTGACATACACAGCTGTCATTCATGCTTCTGTGTAACCTGGCCCTCTCAGGACTGCACTGGGACATTACCAGGGGCAGAGGCTTCCCCCAGCACATCAGATGCCCCCCACAACCCAAAGCGAACAGATCTCTTATTTGCATGAGACACAGACTAGATCTGCTTGTCTTTTGGTACAAAGGAGAATGATAAGAAGGCTTGTGCTACTGTTGGAAGAAGTGCAGAGAGACTCTCCAGCTCACAGGGAAGAGACCTTGAGCCCCACTGGTTTTGCTTCATCTCTGCTCCCATCTACTCTACTTTCCCTCCCACGTGACGAAATATTCCCCCCCCACGCCCCGACAATTCACTATCATAAAGGAACACTAAGGCCCAGGAATCATCAGGGAAATAAAAACTAAAGTCAAGAGACATCATAATGAACCCATTAAGATGTTTGTAGACAGCAAGTGTCTCTGACAGGAATGTGGGCAACTGAAAACTGTCCAAGCTTCATGGGACGTAAAAGGGTCCGGGCAATTTGGGAAATGTTTTGTCAGTGACCTGAAAATTTAACGTAATTTAAATATAGTTAAGAATAAACCATACATCTCACTGTGAGGGGTTTACAAGAGAACGAAAAACCTCATCTAACTAATCAATGTACAAGGACCTTTCACACAGTGTATGCACAGAAATCTAAACCTAGAAACAATCCAAAGCTTCTCACAGGGGAAAAAGAAAAGGAAATAACGGCAAATCTACATCCTAAACTAGCACTCAACAGTAAGGGGGAAGAAATCACTGATATGCTACACTTAAAGTCATTGCATGCATGAAAAACACCTACAAGCAAAGGGCTATAGGACGGATTCCTATTTATATAATATACCAAAAGCGAACTAATCCTTAATGACAAAGAACAAATTAAAGGACTGTGTTAATATCTCAGTGGAGGAGTGTTTGCTCCGCATGCGAAGGCGCTGGGTTCAGTTTACAGCACCACAGGGAAAAGCATGAGCCACGGGCGAGCACGAGGCCTGTTGTAGGGGTGATGAAGATGCGCTGTGGTTGCTTGTGGCTGTGTTTTCATGGTACCTCACTCCAGCAAACGATCATTGAGTTGCCATCCTTCACTGTAGTTCGTTGTGTCTAGACAGACCCGATTTGAAAAGGTTGTCAGGGTGTTCTCAAACCACGCCTCCTTTCTCTCTCTCTGGAAAACGTTCTTTAAGCAAAGATTAACAAAATTATCTCACAGATTTGAGGTTTTCCAAGATAGGAGCTACATATTCAGGAAACCAAGTGGACGACTTGCTTTGGCCACTAGATGGCAGCACAAACACAGCCTGCTCCAGCCATGATGGAAAAACTGAATGTAAAATTCAGCCAGGCATTGAACTAAGATCTCAGGATGAGGCAATTACACCAGATGCAAAGGCGTGAGAATTTAATGGAAACACTCGGGTACAGGAAACCCTGTCTGAAAAACCAAATCAAACCAAACCAACCAGCCAACTAATGAACATTTTGAATGTGATGTGTTCAACATCTGTTGACTGACCACCTGAGTGATCCTGGCTCTCTGAGAGACGATGTGCTGGAGAGGAAAAGCTTACACACTCAACAGGAAGCGAGGCACCGGTCGCAGCACACCCTCACAGGACCGATCCTAGGAGCGCAGGGGGCGTGAGCTATGCTGGACCTTCCTAAACTTAAGGCAAACGGGTATCTATCAAAGTCTGTGGCTGCAGTTTTGGCTGACTTCAGCCTGTGGGGAAGTGGTTTGCCTTTCCCTGCGTTATTTCATACATACCCGTGCTCATTGGCTTCTCTGAACTTGTGGCAGCTGGGGACACAGTGGAGGCTTCCCCAGCAAGCATGACGTCCAGTATCAAAAATCAGAGGCTCGCAGGGAGGGGGCGATGCAGCCTGGCATGCTGTGCACTGGTACACACGAGAACCCCAGTGTTCATTGTTAACTTCTGCATCTCATCTGACACACACATGACTATCACACAACACTCCTAAACTGTACCCCTAGCCTGAGTGAACCCCAGTCTCTACCAACCCTGAAGCTAACAGTGCGACAGCAAATGAATTCCACAGGTAACAAAAACAAAACAAAACAAAACACCCCCAAACAACAACAACAACAAAACCGGCAGCTCTGTTGTTTCCCCATCTTGATGACCTAACTGATGGCCATCGCTATATTGTATGAATGTGTTGATCAAGACTATGAAAGTTCACACAACCTGTCTCCTGATGGAACAAGTCATCCAGCTTGAATCTTACTCTGGGGCCAGCCACACAATCATTCATCTTTGGCTCAAAGTAAAGCCATTTCCTTATTCCTCCGTTCTTCTTTTCTTTGGTTTCTCTCGGTTGCTAATCGAGAATTAATCCAACATTTGTGAACTCCTGGGCTCAAGTGTCTCCTGACTCAGAGCTGGGGTAGCTGGGACTACTGATGTCTTCTGTCTTTGAATTTCTAGTGACTTCAGCTACTTTATAGCAAACAGCCTGACTGGGACAGGACTCTTCTCATGTTCTAAACTTCTCAGTGCTGCTTTCCAAATACTGTACAATCTGCTTTTTCATCCTCTGATGGGATTTAATTCTCTCTCTCTCTCTCTCTCTCTCTCTCTCTCTCTCTCTCTCTCTCTGTAACTGCATGCAGGTGCCTGTGGAGGTTAGAAAAGTGTGTAGGATCCCTGATAGGTATTGGAGTTGTGAATGGTCTAATCTGGGAACTGAATTTTGAGTCCTGTGAAAGCATAGCAAGTGTTCTTAAGGCTGAGCCATCTCCGTAGACTCCCACACCCTCAACCTTGCTGTGATTTTGTACAAAGCGTTGTCGAATGGTAGGAGTGTTTTGTGACCTGGTCAATCATTAAAATGGCAGCTGTTAGGAATTAAACCTAGAGTCAACACATCCTCAGTTATTTGATTGCTGGGGAAGGGTTGGTAGTGAATTTAATCTCAAATAATCTGCAGGCTTGATGCTTGTTGGTGATTCTTGCCCAAGATGTAGATGAGATTCACATACAAATGTGTAAATGTAAGAATACGTAAGGATCAGCATATCTTTGTAGCTTTAATTTTTTAAAACTTATTTTTTAGTGATTTTCTTAAAACACTTTAACCTCTCTTGTAGCCAACCACCTACCATAGGTAGTAGGGGTTGGACCTGTTTAGAAAGGTTCTTTGGAGTAACTCTCTTTTGTGTTGTCTGGAAATCAGCAGTTCAATTTACAGGTTAACAGCAACAGTTCAATCCACTCACAAACACTTCATGGATACACTAGTAGTCTAGTTCAGTAGAGTAGGGATAGCAAACAGGAATCAACAACACTGGCACTACCCAGCAGAGACACCCAAGCCTCAGCTTCTACATGAGTCAACAGGAGGGACCAGGGTCAACAGGAACGCCAGGAGCTATATTCTCTTAGCGAATCAAAGATCAGCAAAGGCTTGAGACCAACAAGCATTGTATAGCTAACTCTAGAAGTAAGCCTAGCTCAGCCTTAGTCATTGTCTGTCAATCCCTTTTTATATAACCTTTTAGACATCATGTGTCCTCCACAGGTCTTGCCTCAGCACATTCATCTGTCTCAGCTGACATTAGTCTATCAATCAGCCCAAGTCCACAGGATTGACAAAAAGCTTTAACACACCATCAGAAGTTGTTTTGGTGCATTTCTCTCACTAGAGTCCTGCCAGACGTAGCCCAACCTCACAATGTAAGGTGGACTAATACATGAATCCTTTCACATGTTTGCTTTAACAGAACATCCTTTCTCCTATATCTGCTCCAGTAAAACGTTGTTTTACAAGTCTGTCTTAGCTTTTCATCTATGCCCACTTCAACTAAATGTTCCTTCATGTTCGACCCAGCTAAACACCATCTAACTGACTTTCTAAAGAACCCTTAAATTTCCACTCCATATCTTAGTGTGAGTTACATATGTAATCTAAAATATTTCACCAAAGAAAAATCACATGCACACTTTTTTGTTGTTATCTGTTTGTTTTTTGAGGTAGGGCCTCTCTCTGTATACCAGGCTGGCCTTGAACTCACAGAGTGCCTCTACATCCCAAGTGCTAGGATTAAAGGCGTGGGCCACCCCCCCCCCCCAAGCTCACACCTCTTAGAATCAAAGTGTGACAGTGATGTTGGATGATCACACTCGATTCTTGCATTCAATCATCTCCTATGTATGGGAGAGGGAAATTCAAAATGCTCACCAGATAGAACTCATAATATTTAAAAGTTGATGATGTTCTTTGAACTTTGAGAGCTGAGAGATTAGAAGGGGGATGAACAACACGAAGGTCCTGATATTCTACCAGTTTTGACTTATGAAAATGACAATTAGAGTTTTCCTGGACTTTATCCCATTATATTCCTACTTATTTGGTGAATATCCTTGAGAAAACACTACTATGTCTTTACCATAATTACCAATACGTTCATATTCATTTTTCTTTTTAGTTTTTTATATGGTTAAACAGATGGCAGGGGGGAAGTTTTGTTCTACACAAAGCTCTGTTACAGACCAGGCTAAACGTCAAAATGGATTCCTCCAGAGACTAAGGTGCTAAGCTGAGCACACACACAAACAGCGGGCAGCGGAGCTTACTAGCGAATGTGTCTAAATGAACCATGCAAGGCCACGAGCATCCTTCTGTCTCCATCCATTCCGAAGAGAAACTGAAACAGCTGGATGCTTGTCTTATGAACCACTCATTTCTGTGTCTATCTTACTCCCCAGACTCATATTCCCTGTCCCTCACTAGGAAACTAAGTTTGAAACAACCAATCTACCATTGCTGCTTTTTTTTTTCCCTCCTGTTTTCTTTTTCCCATGAACTAGGTCAACTCCCTTTCCTAGGCTCCTGGAACACTTACTGCATGGAACAAAGTATTGCCCAGTTCTAGAATAGTAGTAGTAATAATAATAGTAATAATTTATTATATATAATATCATGTTATTAATTATTGTTATTAATAATTAACAACAACAACAGTAATAAAAAACAGCAATTAAGGTCTTCAAATTAAGACTTTGTGATGTTGTCCTTCAAAAATTTTGGGGTGGACTGGGTCCAGTTCCTGAATGAGGTCTCCTTGTTGCTATAGAGATCAGGGGTTGTAGAGGACATGAAGTCCACATGCTTACTTTACATACAGCACCAGAGAATCAGAACTGGTACACACTCAGGCTTTTTTTGTTCAGTTGAAGAAACTGACACCTGGAAGGTTGTTGTGGATGCTGTTTAACAACCTGTTGATCTTTACTGTTCTGTGGAGCCAGCCCACATCCAGATCCCCCACATCCTCAGCACTGATTCTCAGTCAATAGAACCCAGCCTTATGAACAAGGTCCCATGTCCTTTGCAAAGGAGTTTGCTGTAATGCTTGTCACAAACTGTTCCTCCACAGGCCCTTATGCTGAGCATTATTTCTCAGTCAGTAGAACCCATTCTTGCAGAAGAGGTTCCAGGTGATTTGTAAAAGTCCTGTACAAGGCAGGAGAGTTTGATGCAATCATGCCATAAGCTTTGTTGATAACTGTCACATTCCAGAAGTTTGAAACAGTCCAAGGGCTAACTGAGGCATTGCCTCTTTTGGTTCATTTCTCTGCTGGCAGTAGTAAAGCTTGCAGGGACCCCACAATGGGCCACCCCAGGGTAATCCCGCTAAGGCTGTCTCCCACCTATTTGCCATGCCATTCACAGACAGATGCTGGTGCTGGTTCAGTTCTCCATCCTGTAGTGTGACTCACATTCTGGGTTTGTTTTCTCTTCCATGGCATTCCTTTGCTTTACAGTCAGTTATATTAGACCAGTGGTTCTCAGTCCTCCTAATGCTATGACCCTTTAATACAATTCCTCCTGCTGTGGTGACGCTCAACCATAAAATTATGTTTGTTGCTACTTCATTACTGTAACTTTGCCACTGTCATGAGTTGTTATAAAAACATCGGACAGGCAGGAGACCTGTGTCACTCCTGTGCAAGGGTCACAACCAGCAGGTTGAGGAACACTGATTTAGGAGAACTGGAGGTCATCAACCTGCACTTTTGTCCTTTTGGTCACAGGGATAGCCTTGCTAAACACAAAGGACACCTACTTCAGCATGGCAGAGCCAGACACAGTGAATAAAGTCCCCGACCTTGGGGAAGTGAATAAACCTGTCACACATTCTCATTTGGAACATAGAAAATCCCATATTCAAACTCATACTCTGACCACAGAATAAGAACGGGCACCACGATGACCCATGACCAGCAGGCAGGTGTTCAAAGAACCAGAGTTCTGCTCAGTGATGAGACTCACCCCCTCAGCCCACATCACAGAATTATCCCTTCCACTAAGGTACTGAAAGCCCCTGGGAAATGGCATAGTTTTTAACAGACATGAGAAAATACATGCAATAACGTCTGTGACAATCAATACCTACGGCAGAAGTGGAGAGTCCGGGGACTTTCGAAGAGTAAATTGTCTTTATGGGCTTTGCTCTGCAGCCAAGGGAGAAGAGTCTCCTCTGGGCCAAAAGCATGCTAGAGAAAAGAGACATTGAGAGAGGCGTCAATGACCATTTGCTGCACCGCTGCAAGACACCCGTGGGTGACTGAGAGAACACAGCTTTTATAAATCTTAAGTGGTGATGAGACGGGGATTTACACACACACACGCGCACACACACACACACAAATGCTTCAGATTTCTTCCCCTCACTATGCTATGTTTTATCAAGACTTCAAAGTTCAGAGCATTGACATCGTTAAACAGTGGTAGTACTAACTGAGTGTGGGGCTCTGAGGACATCTTGTGGGGACGCACTTCTCTCCTTTAAACATGTGAGTTCTAGAGAAACAACTCAGGCTGGTAAGCTTGACAGCAAGCACTTGTGAGCGGAACCATCTCACCAGTCAGCAACTATACTAGCTTTCTTCCCTGCCTCCTTTCCTTTCAAATTCTCTTTCTACTATATAGTATTCATTTTTGGAATCATCCGAATGCTCTTCTACTTCATCTTACAGAGACCCTCATTCAAACTTTAGGTGGAGAGAGAGAGTCCAAACTGGAGATCTCCTTGGGTCCTACATGGAACCAACCTTGGCTTGGGAGGTTCTTAGAGAAGGGCTGTCTGGGAGCTGCAAAAACAAATGACTTGAAGTCAAATCGTGATTCCAAGTTTGTGTCCTGTGCTCTGTGGAGACAGCCTTCCAGTCTGCTTTCTCTCTGTTTTGCTTTCTTTCTTTCTCTGAAGATCTCCAGACAGCTCTCTCTTGCTATTCTAAAAAAAATTCTCGGGATAGCTCATCTCTTGCATAAACTCAGTCTTTTTTGTTTGTTTGTTTGTTTTTGTTTTTTCGAGACAGGGTTTCTCTGTATAGCCCTGGCTGTCCTGGAACTCACTCTGTAGATCAGGCTGGCCTCGAACTCAGAAATCCACCTGCCTCTGCCTCCCAAGTGCTGGGATTAAAGGCGTGTGCCAATACCGCCCAGCAAACTCAGTCTTTTATTTTACATATCCATCCAGTCATTTACTCCAGGTTTCCCTTTTGATTGTCCTATGACTCAGCATTCTTAGGAGACAGCAAACACACATTTTCTTTTAATATTATATAAGGATTCAGAGATCCTCCTGCCTCTGTTAAGCACAGACACCTGGGTTGGAGCACATCCTGGAATTACCATTTCCCCAACACCGGGGTCTAACCTGGCTCTGTCCTAGGCTGATCTTGCACTCAGGAATCTGTCTTCGTATCTTTCTGACAAGCTAGCTCACAGTGCAGCTGCCTTTGTTTCTTTATATCCATGAAGACCCTCATATGATTCATACTGGATTCTTACATTTTGCATAGTTGAGAAGTTATGTATTTTCGAACTTATGTTTTTAGAGTTATTTTGCACAGCCCTAAGAGCTGTCCTGAAGGTCTCAGCATTTACTATTTTGCATTAACCACACTTTTGCCTTCTATACTTAGTGCTGATTATCATGGAGGGAGTCATTAATGTTAACAGGGAGGACATTCCTTAAAGGAGGAACATAAAATATATACATTATTATACAAACAAGCCTTACACCCATAGCAGCCACAGACGCTCATGGAGAACCACATCCACTGGACCTGTCCCAGTGTCAGGAACCACGTCATTTTGTCCCCACCAAGGCCATGCTGGACCTGGTGGCGTTCCTCACCCTAGGATCTTGGGGAACCCTGAGGAAGAGGAGGAAAAGGAAGAGGAGGAGGAGGAAGAGGGAGAGGAAGAGGAGGAGGAGGAAGAGGGAGAGGAAGAGGAGGAGGAAGAACTGTAGGAGCCACAGGGTCGAGAATACCAGGAGAACCCGGCTCACAGATATCAACAAAGTAGGGCTCCTAGAGAACTTCCCCTTGTGTGCTGAGCAAAGTGTCCTTTGTAATCTTAGCAGTTGTAAGAGTAAAATGGGAAGATCATGTTTGTGGCTAGCCTGGGCTAGCAAGACTGTCTCAAAATACTGAGTGACCAGGATACAGCTCAGTGGTAGAGTACTTGCCTAACACAAGAAAAGTCTTGTGTTTAATCCCAGCACCTTAAAACAGAAGAAAAACCCTAAAGCCATCTCCCCTTGGATTCCCTTTGAGTATGCCCATAGCTTACTCTGCATTGCATTCCCCTGTGGTGCTCTGGTATTCTTAAATAAATAAATACCAGTATTCCTTTGAGGCATCTTCTCAAATCCATTGATGTTTTATTGAGATTGACAATACTTAAGTCATTTTACATTGAGATTTGTGAAGATATTCTAAATTAAATTATAAAGCTTTTAGGCCAGGTATGGTGGCACCTCTTTGATTCCAGTGCTCTGGAGGCAGAGGCAGGTGGATCTCTGTGAATTCAAGCCCAGCCTGTTCTACAGAGTGAGATCCTTTCTCAATAATGATGATGATGATAATGATGATAATAAATATCATCATCTTTGATCTCATCATGAACATGACATTTCAGTAAATAAAAAGATAACTTTTAGAAGTTTTAAAATCTGGAATAGATCATTTTAGGAACTAGTCAGATTTCAGTTGTGGTCATCTGGGTAACAGTCACTAGCAGTGAAAGGACAATTTATAAGCTAGGCCCAGAGGGAGGTGTCTGCAATTTCAGCTACTCCAAAGAGCGAAACTGGAATGTTTGTCAAAACATTCATCCCTTAAATTCCTAAATTTTTGAGACGGGGTCTAATGAGGTCCAGTCTGGCCTTGAACTTTCTATGTAGCTGGAATTGCAGGCATGTGCCACTACATCTGGCTTCTTTAAACAGGTTCTGGATAAATGAGAAGCTATGAATCTTAAGTTATTTTTGAAGAGACAACTATTTCAATAGTCTCCAGCCAACAGTTTCACAAGAATGCATTGGGGATTGCTTCTGTACCTGTCGGGAAATCATTTAGTCTCAGGAAAATGCAGGGAGATCTGTGCAATGAAGCTTCACAACCGTTCTGCTACTTAGAACTGGAAGGAAATCCCAGCAAACAGAACTCATCATCCGTCAGCTTTTATTCTGAGACCAAGCGTGCAAGGCAGCTGTACAAATCCATGGCTTTTCTTCTAACCATCCATCAAATCTTAGACTAGGAAGGGGTAGGACATGGCTCACTGGGTGAAGTGCTTGCTGTGCACACAATGGGACTTGAGTAACGATTTGCATACGAGATGACAAGTCTTGCCTATGCAAATGCTGATGCTTCCCCTGTAAAAGGGACTGTGGGTTCCCGGGTTGGTTCCTTCGAACCCAGGGCCATGCACAGGCTAGACAAAGCTCTCTAGCTAGCAGTCTTAGCTATGTGCGCAATTCTTTTTCTTTTTTTTTTTTTTTTTTTTTTTTGGTTTTTTTTGAGACAGGGTTTCTCTGTGTAGCCCTGGCTGTCCTGGAACTCACTCAGTAGACCAGGCTGGCCCTGAACTCAGAAATCCACCTGCCTCTGCCTCCCAAGTGCTGGGATTAAAGGCATGTGCCACCACCACCTGGCCCAAGCAATTCTTATCTTAATTTGAAGCTTGGTCAAATTAAAAAGTCTCCAACTCCTTATATAGCCTCAGGCTATCCTGATTCCACCTTTGGCCTCCCAAGTAGCTGGTATAGGTGTAGATAGCCCCCAAGATTTTTGACTTGGGAAGCACTACTTTGAGAATTAAATATAGTGTATTCCCAACTTGTTAGAAATAATTAACCTTTTGCATCTTCTTATTGCCAAGTTGGCTTATTGCCCTCCAATCACCAAGGGGGCAAACCCACTTCATTCAGTTATACATTTTGAACCTGAGAAGCAAGCTAGTTTTCCTATTTATTTATTTATTTACTCATTTATTTACTTGAGACAAGGTCTTATGTAGCCCAGGCTGTCCTTAAGCCGAGGATGACCTTGAACTCCTGATCCTCTGGCCTTCACCTCCCAGGTGGGATTACAACCTGGGTCATTACATCTGGATGACTTTTCATTTTTAAATAAATGTGGTTTTGCTTGAATGCAATTAACACTGTATATTGATATTCAATATAAAATAATTGGATAAAATAAATTGATACATGAAATTAGAAGAAAAAAAAAGTAGTTGGTTTTGGTTTCTCTCTAAGCACAAGGGCCTGTGAAGAAAACCAGAGAGACGTGAATCAGGCTGACCCAGTCAATCTATTCATGGCACAGGGTATATAAAATATAAAACCCATAGCAGATACACAGGAATCAACAGAAAAATAAAACTGCCATTTTATCACCTCTAGGGAAGAATGATTCAGAAGGAAGATCGTGGGCAACCTAGAAATTAAAAGTTGATGAATTACTGAAGGAAAAACGCAAATCTCACAGGTAGGCAAAGCATTCAAAACTCAATTTAAACATGGTTAAAGTTTAGTGCTCTGAATTTACCACTCAAACTAACAAGTTACAACCCTGACCCATATGAGGTATGCACCAAAAAGAACAGTTAGAGCGTTAGTAATTTGAAAAAGTTCAGAATCTTCAGGTTACCTGAAAGCTCAAGAAAGACTATCAGAGACAACTCCTCAAAGGGCTGGTGCTAACGAGCAGATCCCGTTTGTTCTCAACACGTGCCATACCTGTTAGTCCGCTTCTCGAAGGTTTATAAAGTTCACTAATTGCAACAGAGGGAGGTGAACAGGCTTCCAGCTTGCAAAGTACAAAGAGGCGTTCAAGGCCATAAGAAGAGGTGAAGCACAAAAAAATACAGTCAATTTATTGGCATAGGAGTTAAGAGGCACCATTCAAAAACAGCTTTAACGCCGGGTGAAAGTGAGATTTCGTGTAATCGTACATTTCTCCCAAGAGAAGCTGTATGGCCGCCTGATGGCAGGAATTGGAATACAGCACACAGGCAGAAGTTCAACAGATTTACAGACTGGCTGGCTGCAGCCCTGAGCAAGCTTGCCGTGTGTCACCTACCTACCAGTCAGATGGGGCAGCAGAATCTATAGGTGGACCGCACAATGGAGGTGTTTAGGGGCGAGAAGCTCAGATCTGCACGAACGTTTGACCTTCAGACACCACTGATAAGATTGCTTTTGTCTCTTGAAAAGCTCGAAAAAGATAAGCTCAGGCTTCTTGTTTAATTGCAATAGTTTCCCTTATCAACCTTGAACTTTCGCTTTACCCGGGCTAAGGAGGTAGCTCAGTTAGCAGAGACCAAATTCTGGGTTCCAACCCAGGCAAGGACTAAAACCAACAGTGGTGGTGCACACCTCTAATCTTGGCACTGGGTGTGTGGGTGTGTGTGTCGGGGGTGTGGGAGTGGAGGTAGGAAGATTAAAAAGTTCCTTTGCTACATAACTACTTTGAGAACAAGAGACTGTCTCTAAAAACAAACACAAAAATCTATCACGGATGAACTGAAGTCAGTATTGCCTGTGCAAGAGTGAGTTCTAGATACCCCAAACCAAACAAAAGGACAAGGGAGGACTGAGGTTCAGTTATCTCAGAGCCCTTCTTTCTCCAAAGAAAAGCCTGTCAACCCCAAGGTAAACCCCCACAGTCTCCGCTGCGGTCCGACCATGAGCGCTTCTCCGGCCCGCCGATCACCCTCTGGCTCCAGCCCCACAAACTCTGTACGCCCCGGGCTGCAACACCGCGTACCAGGTCCCGCCGGCTTACCTCGTTCTCCTGGTTCGAATGCGCCCCTAGCCTTAGTCTGGAGATCGCTAGGTGTCGCAGGGGTCCCTGGCGAAATGCACTCGGGGATCCAGACGCAGAGAGCAGCAGGAACCCTCCTGAGGGTAGAGGGGGCGGGGTAGAGGCGGTGCTTGGCTCTGGCCGGGGATTGGCTCCGGCGTCAGGGTTAAGGGTTCGGATTGGCTGCGGAGTTCTCCAATCCTGGTGCGCACTGTGAGAGTGCGGGTTTAGCTCCCAGGCTGGTTGAGTCTCCAGGATAAAATGGAAGTGTGCGACAGTTTGGGGCAGGACTGATTTTAAATCTCTGCTTCCTGGATTTGAAGCAGGTTCCGGGTGAAAGACTTGAAGATGCTTGAGAGCCCGGCCTGTGCAGTGTGCAAAAGGACTTGTAGGTGTCTATTTGTTCCCTCTGATGGGACGAGAGGAGGGAGAAGGAATCTTCCCTTCGGAACTGTAAAGTGATGCAGGACCTAATGGGCGGAGGCAAGCGACACTGAAGCGGGAAGGCACCTAGTAACTGAGGAGGAAACCCGGACTATGGGGGAAAGGATGGGCGCACAGGCACTGCTTGGGGCCGGGGCCGGGCGCGGCCGGGGGGGGGGGGGGGCAGGTGAGTTTCTGTTAGGAGCACAGCTTGGGGGTTAGATTTTTCTTCCTCTTGCGTTGGGAAGGAGTCGAGGTATTGAGGTCATGAGAGTGGCTGAACGCTGTACTCATGCCTGTAGGAAAGAGCAAACGCAGGTGGCTTTGGTTGAGCGCTCTGTCCTTGTCACAGTGAGCCAGCTGCTTCTGTGCTTTATCATGAACACTAAATGAGCTCATTGTAAGCAAGGGTACAGGGAGGCCGCCGAACTGACGACCAGTGGGTGGGAAGAAGATTTTTTACCTAAGATATGGGGGAGAGAGAATAGTTAGAGGGTTTGGGAAAGTCTAAAGCAATTATGGCTACTTCTGTGGGAAGAGAGCAGAGGGGCAGACTGGCAAGGGCTGTCTCTCTTGAGAGCAGAGGGAATAACAGGATAAACCTTGTGAGTTATAAAGAAAAACCGGTGGCTGCAGCTGTGTCCTGTGTGTGTGTGTGTGTGTGTGTGGTGTGTGTGGTGTGTGTGGTGTGTGTGGTGTGTGTGGTGTGTGTGTGGGGTATATGTGAGGGTGTGTGATGTGTGTGTGAGTGTGTATGTCCTGTGGATTGGAACAGCTTGGAAGTTTAGGGTAGAAGGAGGAGGGCTTGAGGACCCTGTGTCTTTGGTAGGAACCTTGTATCTCAATAGGCAAGTGGCTTTTCCTGACAGACAGAGGTTTCAGAGGTCCCTGAGGAATGAGCGTGAACTTTTGTCTCTCCCTGTAATTCTACAGTGGAGCTTGAGGTGAGACAAGACTTCATTTTGAACCAAGTCAGTGGGCCTGCCCACTTGGGATTCTTGGAGATTTCCTTTTTGGACCTAAAACTCAGGATGATCCGGAATGGCTTCTTCTGCAGTTGGTGTTCTGTTGATATCGCTGAGGTTGAGTTGGGGATCATCACTGTCCATTCTGAAGGTGTTTGAGGCTACTTGACTGGTCTGTCCCTTTTCTTTCTCATTTCTCTTTTTCACATGCCATTACAGTAATTGGCTAGTTTCTTATTACAAAAACAGCATATGTTCCATGAACACTGTGTTCCTAGTTTCTGATAGAATTAAACTGGCCACGTGATGGAAGGCCGCCTTTATTGCCTCTTTGATTTGTGGTTTCCTTGCTAGTTAGAATGTCTTTTTTTGAGCTAAACATGGGATCTACAAGTGGAAGTTTTTCGTTTTTTTTCCTTTGTTTGTTTGTCTTTTTGGTTTTAAGATAGTATCTATCTCACTATGCGACCTTGACTGTTTTCACTTCTTAACCCATTGCCCCCACACTCAGACACCCTTCTGCTTCAGCCTCTAGAGTGCTAAGGGATACAGGCATGCAAACCCTTGCTCAGCTTCTAAGTTGTAGACCATTGCTTCCCGGCTAGGCAATCATAGTGGTATTGGCATTAATTTAAATGTTTCAAAAGCCTTAACAGAAAGTGCGCATTTACCCACAAAAGTTTGTGAAGGTTACTCTATATCTTTCTGTCTTAATCCACTTATATTCTCTGGATTGAATGCAGTTTAGCTGCTAGCATTTGCAATTTAAGCTACTCAAATCATCTTCGAACTGTTGTTTCAAAGGGGAAAATGAATTTTGACTTTACAGATCATTATGGGAGGGAAAGTGATTGAAGATAAAGGGTGCATGTGTAATTGAGAATCATCAAAACTGTCCTTGGGGAAAATTCAACATAGCCTTCCTTCCAGACATGGATCCACTGCACAGTTCCCAGCTAAGCATCAGAAATTGTGAACACAGGCAAGCTTCTGCTGGGTGAGAACCCAGTGTGAATACAGGCAAGCTTCTGCTGGGTGAGAAGCAGGTGTGAACACAAGCAGCTTCTGCTGGGTGAGAGCCCAGTGTGAACACAGTCAAGCCTCTTCTGGGTGAGAACCAGGTGTGAACACAGTCAAGCTTCTGCTGGGTGAGAACCAGGTGTGAACACAGGCAAGCCTCTGCTGGGTGAGAACCAGGTGTGAACACAGGCAAGCCTCTGCTGGGTGAGAACCAGGTGTGAACACAGGCAAGCCTCTGCTGGGTGAGAGCCAGGTGTAAATACAGGCAAGCTTCTGCTGGGTTGCCTCGGCCCAAGGGGATTCTACGAGACCCTAGGGAAGGGGAGAAAGAATGAAGAGACACAAAGAAGGAGAGCAAGTCTGGGGTTCTGATCAAGCTCTGTAACTTTAATTTCAGGGGCAGATTATAAAGACGCAGCAGAACAGGAAGTTTAGGCAAGAGTCATTGCTTAGGGCTATCCCACTATTGAATCCTCATTGTCTAAGACTGTCCTATCTGGCTCCCAGGAAATACCAGACATTCTTTAAGTTCCTGGGACCTGAGACCCTCGGACATCCTTTCTTAACCTTGTACTGCCTAGGCTTTCCAGAACAGCAGGTAATTTCCTGAGATTCTCTTAAAACAGCAGGTAATTTCCTGGGTTTGGCTCCTGGCACTGGGTGAGAACCCAGTGTGAACACAGGCAAGCCTCTGCTGAGTGGGAACCCAGTGTGAACACAGACAAGCCTCTGTTGGGTGGGAACTGCTGTTTGATGTGGTGTTGGTATCTTTCTGTGACTTTGCCTATGAAACTCCGGGTCCACATCTATAAGGGTGCATGTAAACTTTATGCTAACAGGCTGAAGATTCTCAGCCCTGGAGACTGTCCACAAAGGCTTTCCTCTTGCTCCCTCTGTCATGCTGTGCAAAGTTACTGTTTCAGGCTATTTACACACTTGGGCCCCGAGGCAGTGTTAATACATAAATCAACTCGGGTTCTCTGAGTTCTTAAAGATAGATGGTGATGAAACACTTTGTATAAAGTAAAGCAGGAGCAAGGGGGTAAATTTACGTCAAACCTCTGAATGCTCTTGTAATGTGTAGTAGTTCAGCTCCAAACACTGAAGGAGAAGCATCAGAAAAGCAGTCTGGATGAGCTAGCTCTTGGGTTTAAAGCTTTGCATGTAGCATTTACTATGTCTCACGAACCCATTTAAGTCAATGACAACAAAAAGACCACGTTCTAGGGAAATGTGTAGGGGAATATAACATTAAATGTTAATGCTCACAGGTAGTAATGAAAGCGATAGCCACTAGATGGCGAATGCTACTGTCTGAATTTTAAGCATCTAATTGATGCTTTGAGTCAGGTAATAAATACTGCTTGATGAGTTAGAGAAACATCACTAAAGATGTGTTTGGATGGTGTCTTATGTTGGGTTTTACTGCTGTGAACAGACGCCATGACCAAGGCAACTCTTGTAGAGGACAACATTTAATTGGGACTTGCTTACAGGTTCAGTCCATTATCAAGGCATGGCGACATCTAGGCAGATGTGAGTGGAGAAGCTGAGAGTTCTACATCTTCATCCAAAGGGAGACATGTGGGGACTTCCAGACAGCTAGGACAAGGGTATTAAAGCCCATGTCCACAGTGACACACCTACTCCAATAAGGCCAATCCTCCTAACAGTGCCCCTCTCTGGGCCAAGCATACACAGAACATCCCAGGTAGATTTGGTAGGCTATCCCTCTTCCTGTCTCTTCCTTCCTATTCTGGATTCTTTTCTTGCTTCCTTTTCTCTACAGCTTATCTGGTCAGGGAATATATTTAAGACATGATTGGGAGATGTGACAACCCATGGACTAAGGCAGCTCCTTTCTAAATCAGAAAGAGCCACCCCTCTCTTCTAGGGCATTTAGTTTTCTGTGACTATGTATTTATTATCTTTATTCACTATTAGACAGTTATCTATTCCCAATTCTTTTAAATTTATTTATTTATTTATTTATTATTTATTTATGTATTTAATGTATAAGAAGGTTGGCCTGCATGTATGTATGTATGTATGTATGTATGTATGTATGTATGTATGTATGTATATGTATCATGTACAAGTGTGATGCCCATGGAGGTCTGAAGGAGTCATCAGATCCAATGGAACTGGAGTTAGAGATGGTTGTAAGCCACCTAATTGGTGCTGGAACTCAAACCTAGGTCTCCTGGACGATCAGCCCATGTGCTTAACTACTGAACTATCTAGCCCCTACTTTCCAATTCATGTTGCTGTTTAACAGAGTTCTGAATAAATAATCCCTGTAGCACAGGTGACTGGTTGTCTGTGTGATCTTACCTACCTTCCTAGGGAGACTGTTTCCGGCCTAATCTGGGAAGATCTCAGTAATAAAATGTGGGAGAGTGTGTTGTTCACTTCTTTGCGAATTTGCAGCTAAATATTTTCACTTCTTCTCTAGTCATTGTCAATTTTGATTTCTAGTTGCTCATTACTTGTGTATAGAAATGACTGAAGTTTATTTTTTGTTTGTTGACTGAGATGGCTAGGGTTTTGTGTGTGTGTGTGTGTGTGTGTGTGTGTGTGTGTGTGTAATATGTGTGATGTATGCGTTTCCAGTGAGAATGTACAGGTGCGTATGTGGAGATACGGAGACCAGATGTCAACACTATGTATCTATTTCTCGATTGCTGGTCACCTTAGTTCTTGAGACAGACTTTCTCATTAAATCTGGATTTACATACCTGGCTAGACTGGCTGGCCAGTAATCCCCAAGTGCTTGTCTGTCTTTGCTCCACCTTCCCTAGAGGTGCGATTACAGATGTGTGCTCTCTTTCCCACTTGTATGTGGATGTTGGGATCCAAACTCAGGTCCTCATGCTTGGATGGCAGGCGCTTTATTAACAACCGTCTTCCAACCCCTGTGATTTAATATTGTCGTCTTGACAGGATGTAGAATCACTGGAGAGACAAGCTCTAGATATGGCTTTATAGAGCTTGTTGATATGGTTAGACCCTCCCTAAGTGTGAGCTGCACCATGCATAGGCTGGGGGTTCCAAATTGCAGAAGAAGGGAAACCTGAGTACCAGCGTTCATCTCTCTGCTTCTTGACTGCAGACGCAATGCAATGTCACCAGCCACACTTCCATGCATTCTCCTATTAATCCCTATCAATTTGACTGAACCCATAACTGAGAGTTAAAATAAACACCCCCTCCTCCTCTTGTTCACCCCTGTTCCCACTTATAACTCTCACACAACCCACCCCCTCACCCCCCTGTTTTTTGAGGGAGAGTCTCATTATGTAGCTTTGGCTGGCCTGGAACTTGATAAGTAAACCAGGCTGGCCTTGACTCCGAGATCTGGGTGCCTCTTCCTCCCAAGTGCTGTGATTAAAGGCTCTGTCACCATGTGCAGCTCTGGTGGTTTGAATAGGACTCATATGTTTGAATGCTTGGCCCATAAGACAGTGCCACTATTTAGGAAATGTGGCCTTGTTGGAGGAAGTGTGTCACTCTGGGGGCAGAGTTTGAGGTCTTCTATGCCGAAGCTACACCCAGCGTGGTACACAGTCTCCTGCTGCCTGGGGATCAAGATGTAGAACTCACTGCTTTCTCCAGCATCATGTCTGCCTACATGCTGCTGTGTTTCTCACCATGACAATAATGCACTAAACCTCTGAAACTGTAAGCCAGCCTCAATGAAATGTTTTCTTTTATAAGAGTTGCTGTAGTCATGGTGTCTCTCCTAGTAATAAAATCTTTTTTCTTTTTAAATTCTTTATTTACTCACTTTACATTCTGCTCACTGCCCCCTCCAAGTCACCCCCCCCCACAATTCTTCCTCTATCCCCATCCTCCCCCTCTTTTTTCTCCTCTGAGTGGGTGGGAACCCCTGGGTACACACACACACACACACACACACACACACACACACACACACACAAGTCTGTTCAGGACCCACATGAAGACCAAGCTGCACATCTGCTGCATGTGAGGCCTAGGTCCAGCTTGTGTATGGTCTTTGTTTGGTGATTCAGATACTAAGAGCCCCAAGGGTCTAGGTTAGTTGAATCTATTGGTTTTCCTGTGGAATTCCTATCTCCTTCAGGGCCCACAATCCTTCCTCCTATTACTCTTCATTAGAGTTCCCAAGCTCCATCCACTCTTTGGCTGTGGGTGTCTGTATCTATCGAGTCAGCTGATGGGAACCTCTTAGAGGACAACATGTTCTTGTCTGCAAGCCTAACAGAGTATCATTAACAGTGTCACAGATTGGTGCTTGCCCATGGGATGGGTCTCAAGTTGGTCCAGTTATTGGTTGGTCACTTCCTCAGTCTCTGCTCCCCACCCCATGCCTGCATTTCTTTTAGATAGGATAAATTTGGGGTTGATAGTTTTGTGGATGAGTTGGTGTCTTTATCACTCCACTGGAGTTTCTTCCTGGCATGGGAGATGGCCTCTTCAGGTCCCATATCCCCAATGTAGCAATAAAATCTTAAGACACCAGATAAGCTTTCTTTTATTAAATTGCTTCTGCTAAGTATTTTGTCCCATCAAGGAGAAAGGTAACTAACACATTGACCTTGTATCTTTTGGCCTTGGGAAATTCACTGATTAGTTGTAAGAATAATACATAGATGCCCTGGGATTTTCACACAAACGCATACGGACAGCAAACAAAGACAGCTTTATTTCCTTTCTTATCCACATGCCTGTTGGATCTGTTCTTGTGGTTCTGTATGTCATAGCTAGAGTTCTATTGCTGTGAAGAGACACCGTGACCACAGCAATTCCTATAAAGGAAAACATTTCATTGGGGCTGGCTTACAGTTCAAAGGTTTAGTCCATTATTAGCATAATGGAAAGCATGACAGCACACAGGTAGACATGGTGCTGGAGTAGCTGAGAGTTCTATATCTGGATTGGCAGGCAATAGGAAGAGAGAAAAACCACTGGACCTGGCTTGAATTTCTGAAACCTCAAAGCCCCATCTACTCCCTCAGTAACACATTTCCTCCAACAAGGGCATAGGTCCTAATCTTTTCAAATAATGTCGCTCCCTATGAGCCTATGTGGGGACTGTTTTCATTCAAACCACTGCACTACTAAGACAGTCGGTGTAGAGCACCATGCCTTCTTAGAGTTAGAGTGGCAAATATTTAGTTTCTCATTAGGTATGATGCTGTGTGGGCTTTAGGTAGCTGCACTTTATTGCCTTACGTAGTTGACATCTGGTCAGGTGTGGTGGTGCACGCCTATAATCCTACCATTGTAATTGAAACATTGGTGACAATTTGAGGATTGCCTGGGCTATGTAACAAGACCCTATCTCACAACAACAGCAGCAGCAGCAGCAGCAGCAGCAGCAGCAGCAGCAGCAGCAACCATCCCCCAACCCCTCCCCAAATGAAACAAAAGAGAAGGAGACTTGCACAGCTCTGGGATTTTATTGTTCAGGATTTTTATGTAGCTGTTTATAGAACTCAGCATTTCGTTTTGGCTTCCAAAGCATTCAGTGTAGTGAATTACATGTTTCTGCTCCAGCATTTATTCTTGGATAAACCCCACCTGATGTAAGTAAATTATTTTGATAAATTTCTCGGTTTTGTTGGCTAGTATTTTTGTCATGGAGTTCATCGTCTAAGTTCACAATGGATGACCTGTGGATTTCTCTGATTTGTAGTGTTTTTTTGACTGGCTTTGTTATTAAGACAATGGTGTTCTCATAGAATGATTTAGGAAATTCTTCCTCTTGTATTTTCTGAAAGAAAGTCTGTAGGATTTATATGATTTCCTCTTTACAGGCACAGTAAGAGAAAACCTTCTGGATATACATTTACACTATATGTGTATATATGTGTGTATATATATATATATATATATATATATATATATATATATATTATATATGTGTGCATATACATATTATGTATGTATTATAAATCTGATATTTTGAGCTGTTGTAATTCAAATGGCCTCTTTTATCCTACAAGAGTGTGACAGTTAATAATATTTGTTACCAACTTGACAAGATCCAGACTCACTCAGGAGACACACCTTTGGAGATGCCTGTGAGAGAATGTCTATATTGGATAATGGAGGTAGGAGGACTACCCTCTCCACGGACAGACAATCTCATGAGCTGATGTTTTTGGCTGAATAAAAAGAAGAAGTTGTAGAACCACCAGCATCCATCACTCTCACTCTGGATGCAACATGACAAGCTTCCTCACACTTCTGTCACCATGATATCTCCACCATGATGGACACTCCTCTCAGACTGTGAGCCAGAACAAACCTTTCCTTCCTTCAGTTAATTTTTGGGTGGCGGGGGTAGGGTGGGGTGTATTTTGTTGTAGCAACCAGGGAAGTAACAGATACAGTTTTAGCTTTATGTTTTCATTGAGAAATTAGTTCACTTGTCTAAATTGTTATTCATATGGAGTTGTCAGAATTTTAAAAATGTTCTTTGTTGATCACAAACTGTTTATGCTTTTTATTGCACATATTCATTATACATAGTATTGTTTCATATGAGAATATATTCATCTAAGCATATCTTGCATGTTTATCATCCATTCTCCCAACTCTTTATGCTTTCATGTCCCCTTCCATTTGTACCCTTTGTTTCCCTAGACATATGTGTATATATACATACATATATATGTACACACACATATACATGTACATCATATACATATACATCGTATACATGTACATCATATACATACACATCATATACATATACATCGTATACATATACATCATATACACATACATCATACATATATACTTCATATACATGCACATCATATACATGTACATCATATACATGTACATCATATACATATACATCATATACATGCACATCATATACATGTACATCATATACATATACATCATATACATGCACATCATATACATGTACATCATATACATGTACATCATATACATGCACATCATATACATGCACATCATATACATGTACATCATATACATATACATCATATACATATACATCATATACATGCACATCATATACATGCACATCATATACATGTACATCATGTACGTATACATCATATACATGTACATCATATACATGTACATCATATACATGTACATCATATATATACATCATATACATACATATCATACATGTACATCATGTACATATACATCATATACATGCACATCATATACATGTACATCATATATATATATATATATATATATATATATATATATATATATATATAAATATATATGATTTCTTCTTTGACTCAGTGGTCATTGAGTAAAGACTTGTTCAGTTTCCATGAGTTTGTAGACCTTCTGTTGTATCTGCTGTTGTTGAAGTACAGTTTTAATCCATGAAGTACAGTTTTAATCCATGAAGTACAGTTTTAATCCATTGATGTTGAGATATGTTAATGATCAAGATTGTTAGTCCCTGTTATTTTGATGTTGGTGGTGTGTGTGTGTTTGTGTGTGAACATATGTGCGTGTGCGTGCACACACACGCTTCTTTCCTTTTGGTTTTGCAGTGAAATTATTAATTTCTTGTGTTTTCTTGGATGTAGTTACCTTACTTGTGTTGCAGTTTTTCTTCTAGAATGCTCTGTAGAGATGGATTAGTGGGAAGATATTATTTAAATTTGATTTTGCCATGGGATACCTTGATATTTCCATCTATGGTGATTGAAAGTTCAGCTGGGTATAGTAGTCTGGCTCACATCTGTGGTTTCTTAGGGTCTGTAAGACACCTACTCAGGCCCGTCAGGCTTTTAGAGTCTCTGTGGAGAAGTCAGGTGTAATTCTAATAGCTCTCCCTTTAAATGTTACTGGACTTTTCCCCCTTGCAGCTTTTTATATTTGTTCTTTGTTTTGTATATTTGGTGTTTTGATTATTATGTGGGTAGAGGATTTTCTTTTCTGATCTAGTCTAATTGGTTTTCTGCAAGATTCTTGTACATTTATAGTCATCTCTTTATGTTAGGGAAGTTTTCCTGTATGATTTTGTTGAAGATATTTTCTAGCCTTTAATCTTTGTTCTATTCCTATTATTTTTAGGTTCGGTCCTTTCCTAGTGTCCCAAATTTCCTAGATGTCTTTTGTTAGAAACCTTTATGACCTTTATCCATGTCCCTTAAAAAATAAAAACTGAAATACAAGATACATTGGAAGCAAGTTGAAGGGGACAGTTCTGATGATAAGGCCTTGTTCCCCAATAAGTTCTTGATTTGTCAGTAAAGAAAGTCACGGGCTAATTGCTGGGTGGAAGGTACAGGCTGGACTTCCCGGTCTCGGGAGGAAATGACAAGGAAGGAGAAGGTCTTTTCTGCCATGATTTTGGGGAAGAAGAACTCAGCAACCATGTGAGGTCTCAGGGGGTGGGGGAACTGGGGCATGTTGCCTCTGCTACAGGTGGGTGGCTAAGGATGTTTGTCAGGGGCTAGGTTGGGACTAGCCATTGAAGTTTAGGACAAGTGGAGTGACAGAGATAATAAATTGGCAACGGCATGCCTTTCCAGGCAGAAGATAGTAATGCCCAGCAATTGTGCCAAGAAGGCAAGTTGTAAAGTAACAAAATGTGTATGTGTGTGTCTTTTATCTGTAGATTCAAGGGAAGTTGGGAAGGGACTGGTAGCATGCCCTACTTTTTGGAGCAGAGGTGTGTAGAACAAAAAGGAAGCCAGATGGGACCTGTAGCTGTAGCTGGGGCTGGGGCTGGGGCTGGGGCTGGGGCTGGGGCTGGGGCTGGAGCTGGAGCTGGTAGCTTGCCAGGTCCCAGAGCAAAAGATGGTAGCATAAAACTACCCACTACAGCAAGTGAACTAGGTATCAAATACATTAAAAAAAAACATATCAAGTCCTATGAGGTTCACTGAGCACACCACCTGCTTTTATATCTATCTATGTATCTATGTATCTATGTATCTATGTATCTATGTATCTCTCTATCTATCTCTCTATGTCTATGTCTATGTCTATATCTATCTATATCTATCGATATCTATATCTACTATATCTATATCTGTATCTATATCTATACACACACACACACACACACACACACACACGCACATGCAACTCCAAGGCTTATTATTCCAAAGTATTAAATGATCCCAGCAAATTGGAGTATCATTAAGCCATCATCCTTTTTCTTGATACTTCCCCAACCTCTTGCTCATACCCAACCTCTATTTGGATTGCAGGTATGACTACCTCCTTTAGAGAATAAAATACTTGGATCAAATTTAGTTTTTAATGGCTTCCATAGAGGAGACCACCATTTACCACTAATATTACATAACCATTTCTCTGAGCCTTTTTTGTTTTTAACTATTCCTTTCTCTTTCATGGTCCAGGTTTTTTCCTCTATTGACTAAATCATGTCTCCTTCCAGGTCACAATGGCCCTTCTGTGATCATGCTGGACCCAGCAATTTTCTGCAGTTTTCTCCTCTTGGGTGTACCTGCTTTGTTCTAGAGCTTTGAGCTGTTACGTTGTTAGTATGATATCTCTCTAATTTCTTTATGTAGGCACTTTGTGTTATGAACTTTGCTCTTAGCACAGCTATCATTCTGTTCTATAAGTTTGGGTATGTTGTGCATTCATTCTCATTTGAATTCTAGGGAGTCTTAAATTTCTTTATTTCTTCCTTGACTCTGTGCTTGTTCAGTATAGAATTGTAGTGAATTTGCAACCTTTCTGTTGTTTTTATTGTTGAAATCCAACTTAAACCAGTGATAGTCTGACAAGGATGCAGGAAGTTATTTAATTATTTTTTGCATTTGTTGAGACTTGCTTTGTGAAAGTATGTGGTCAGTTTTGGAGAAAGTACTGCGAGGTGCTTTGAGAAGAAAAGATACTCTTTGTGTTTGGGTCCAGTGTTCGACAGATGTTTTTAGGCCCGTGTTTGGGTCCAGTGTTCTACAGATGTTTTTAGGCCCATCTGGCTTATAACATCTGTTAGCTCCAGTAGTTCTCAGTTTAGATTGGTCTGGATAGCCTATCTGATGGTGAGAATGAGGTACTGAAATCTCCCACTGTTAACGTGCGAAGATCAACGTGTGATTTAAACTTTATTAATGTTTCTTTTAGATATGTGGGTGCCCTTGCATTTGAGACATAGATATTAAAACTTAGAATATCACATTGGTATATTTTTTTCCTTTGATGAATATGCAGAATCTTTTTCTATTTCCCCTTGTTTAATTTTGGTTTGAAGTCTACTTTGCCAGATATTAGAATGGCTATATCAGTTTGTGTCTTAGGTTCATTTACTTGAAAAATCTTTTCCCAGTCATTTACACTGAGATATTGTCTATCTTTGTTGCTGAAGTCTATTTCTTGTATGCAGCCAAAGAATGGATCCTCTATTTGCATCCATTCTGTTAATCTGTTCCTTATTATTGAGGAATTGAGGTCACTGACATTGAAAAGTATTAATGACCAACAATTGACAATTCCTGGGGTTTTTGTTTGTTTACTTGTTTGTTTGCTATTGTTGTTGATGGTGATGGTGTGTGTGTGTGTGTGTTTCCCTTCTTTTGGTTTTGGTGCTATGAGATTATTTCATGAGCTTTTATGGTTGTAGTTAATCTCCTTTATTTGGATATTTCCTTCTAGATCTTTCTGTAGTGCTGGGTTTGTGGATAGGTATTGTTTAAATTTGACTTTGTCATGGGATATCTTGTGGTTGATCAGGGGGTCTCTACTGGAGTAGGTGGCTAGATTCTGGTGGCCCTTGTGGCCTGAGTTGGCAGCTGGTCTTCTGGCCACTGGGGTGGCCTCTAGTAGAGCAGGGAGTCTCTGTCCCATTTGGGAAATTGGATTGGGAGATTAGGAGGACTGGAAGAGTGATAGGTTGGGCAGCCACTGATAGAGTGAGAGAAAGGGGGAGTTCATCAGTGGATTGGCTACTTGGACTTTTAGCAGCCTTCATGATCTCTTGTAGAGACTACACAGAAGTCTTAAGAAGACAAAACAAAAGGCTGGGTTCCAAAAATAGCTACATAAAAAATTCTGACATGGCACAAACGAACAATAAAACATTGTTAGAGCCATGCAAGTCTTCTCTTGCTCCCTCAGTCTGTCATTACTGTACAACGTCCTTCTGGCATTAACAGTTCTTCAAGTCTCTGCTACAGGCTACCTTCACACTTGGTCCCTGAGGCAGTTGTAGTGATGTAAGTCAACTCCGCTCTGTAGGATTAATAATGATAAAGTGCTTTGATTGAAGTAGAACAGGAACAATAACATGAATGTACATCAATCTCCTGAAATACACTTCTGATGCAATGTAATCCAGCAGTAAACACTGAGGGAGAAGCATAGGAAGTGGAGTGGGGAGGATAAAACCCTATTATATGATACTCACGTGTAAAGCTTTGCATGTAGCAATGTGCAATGTGTTTACTATGTGACAGGATGCCCTTTAGACTCTGATGGTGCTGTGGGCAACTACAAAAACAACAATAACAACAACAACAACAACAATAACAACAACTCGGAGACAACTAAAAAAGACTAGATCAGACAGGTCTTATGTTCTAGACAACTACGCACAATTAATGTCAACACTCACAGGTAGTAATGAAAGCAATAGCCACTAGAGGGTGCACTTTGCTGTCTGAATTTTTTGAATCTACTTGGTGCTTTGAATCTGATAATGCTGTTGAGTTGGAGACACATCAGTAAAGAAAGATGTGTTTGGATGGATTTGGTAGGTTTTTACTCTTCCTATCTCTTGCCTCCTATTTTTAATTCTTTCTTTTTTTCTACTGCTTGTGTGTTCAGAGAATAGAGTTAACACATGCTAAGGAGATGTGATGGCTTGGTGCATTAGAGAGCTACGTATTCCAAATTACTTTAAATTTATTTATTTCTTTATTTTATGTGTAAGAATGTTTGGCTTGCATGTATGTATGTGTATCATGTACATATCTGAAGGCGGCATCAGATCCCATGGAACTGGAGTCAGAGATGATTATAAGTCACCTCATGGGTGCTGGAACTGAAACCTAGGTCTCCTAGAAGATCAGCCAGTGTGCTTAACTACTGAACCAACTATCTAGCCCCTACTTTCCAATTCACGTTGCTGTTAAACAAAGAGTTCTGAATAAATAATCCCTGTAGCATAGGTGACTGTGGTTGTCTACGTGATCTTTATATTTTTTTTGAACAATAAAACATTTATTATCTGAATTAGGCTTTTGTTCTGGTTGGGTTTTATTTGTTTGTTTTGCTATTACTGTTGTTAACTAGACACAATCTGGAGTAATAGTAACTTTTTAAAAAAATATTAATCAAAGGCTTTATAAGTTTGTTAATGCTCAATAACAAGATGCCCATACAATCAGAAGTGTAACCCAATACCCAACATGGATATACCAACTATCTTTGACTGGTGGAGACATGTGAACATCCACCTGCATGTCCCCCCCTTCTCACATCTCCCAGCTTCTCCTCTCCTTACTCCTCCTCTTCCTCTCCTTACTCCTCCCACCTTAGCTCCTCCTACATATCACCCTTCCTGTTAAGATAAAACTTTGCTCTCAAAATACAATTAGAGCATAACTATACCAATTTATATCAGTAAGATACAAGACAGATCTAATACCCAGTCCATCATTTTGTTGACTAACCAGAACCTCTGTCATCTCTCCTAACTAAAAGACTTAGTTCTGAACCTGGCTTTTTTCTTGGCTTTAGAATGAATGTCAGCTGAAAACTATCCTCTCAAATCTTTTCTCTCAAAGTAAATAGCCAGGATTGGCTATGAGACTATAAATCTTCAACCCCATCAAAAATCCAGAATGACTGAATTAACTGAAATTATGGGAAGTACAAAGCATAGCTTCTAAAACTTAGCCAATTTATAGAGACCACTGAACACCTAGATAGTCCCTATACTACAAAATGTTGGAGCATCCGATCTTTAGCCTTCAGGCCCAGGATCATCTGACAGACCTAGTGATGCAGAATTATTAAGGGCTGATTACTCTGTCTTGGCAGATATAATCAGTCAACTATTCTGTAAGTGTGTCCTTTTCAGGACAGTAATTTGTCTGTAGATGAAAAGAGGGAATTCTTGCCTAATGGTTGTCTCACCACAACTGGAGTAACTCCAAAGATGCTGAATTTCTTCTTAGACTCCAAGACAGAAAGCTGTCAGGAGCAGACAGGTCTCTACTCAAAATGAACCTTAATACGGAAATGTTTGTAATGTCAATTCTGTGGACTTCTGACGTTTTGAAAACCAACTATCCATGTAAAGCAATCTGGACTGTTGTCTGTTGACTCCTCTCAGCTATTTTTAAATAAAATATAGAAAACCTCCTAACAATAAACTCAGAACCATGAATTTGCTATAGGCCCTTAACTCACAGGCTAAGCATCTCAAATCAGTTAAAAAAGTTAAAGAAGGACTGGATCTAAGCCTTGTATTCCTAAATGTTTTATGTAGGCACAATGCCTATGAGAGTAACAGTATTAATCTCACTTCTATATCAATAAGAAACTTGTACCATTGTAAACCTTAAATTTGAAATCAAAGTAAATTTTCCACCATTTAAGAAATGATAACTTCAGCTTAATAAAAATTATACAGATTTCTACCAATAGGTTATGGCTATGCAATAAATCTTAGCTATTCCTCCCTGTTACAACAAAACCACTACTTTTCCTTAGAAAGACAGCCACTTCAGTCCCCAAGCCCAGGGAATAGGGGCACTGACTCTTCATTAACTTCTTCAAGCTGATTGCAGGCATTGAGATGTTAGAAGAGGGGTGGGGGAAGAGTAAATTGATAAGCCTCTGATGCTGTATCTTCACTGCATCCAGCTGAAATTCCAGGACATCAGAAGTTCTAGCAGGTCTGCTCAGCTTGCTTGATGAGTAGATCCACCAAGGCTGTGTATTCTGCAATGTACAATTCTCAAAACAAAATTTAGTATCAAGATATTTTTGTTTGAATTCTGGAATCTAGTCTTCTGGTAGCCTGTTTCTATCATATCTAATCCATATAATTCTAGGAGTTCCTCCCATTCCTACCTCCCTGCTCTCAGATTCCCCAGCACTAGAGAATCCAAACTATCAGGCACCAAGACCCTCCACTTCCACGGATGGCTGACAAGACCACCCTAAACTATCTGTACAGGTGGAGCCATGAGTCCCTCCCTTTGTGTTCTCAGACTGGAAGTTTTAGAATAGCTACTCCAGCTTGTTTCTTAGAACCATTTGCTTGAAAAATAGTTTTCCAGCCTTTTACTCTAAGGTAGTGTCTGTCTTTGTCACTGAGGTGGGTTTCCTGTATGCAGCAAAATGCTGGGTCCTGTTTATGTATCCAATCCGTTAGCCTATGTCTTTTTATTGGGGAATTGAGTCCATTAATGTTAAGAAATATTAAGGAACAATGATTGTTGCTTCCTGTTATTTTTGTTATTAGAGGTGGAATTATTTTTGTGTGGCTATCTTCTTTTGGATTTGTTGGAAGAGGGTTACTTTCTTGCTCTTTCTAGGGTATAATTTCCCTCCTTGTATTGGAGCTTTCCCACTAATATCCTTTGTAATCTTGAGTTTGTGGAAAGATATTGTGTAAATTTGGATTTGTCATGGAATATCTTGGTTTCTCCATCTATGGCAATTGAGAGTTTTGCTGGGTATAGTAGCCTGGGCTGGCATTTGTGTTCTCTTAGGGTCTGTATGACATCTGTCAAGGATCTTCTCACTTTTATAGTATCTGGTGAGAAGTCTGATGTAATTTTGATAGGTCTGCCTTAATATGTTACTTGGCTTTTTTTCCTTTACTGCTTTTAATATTCTTTCTTTGTTTTGTGCATTTCATGTTTTGATTATTATGTGACAGGAGGTATTTCTTTTCTGGTCTAGTCTATTTGGCGTTCTGTAAGCTTCTTGTATGTTTATGGGCTTCTCATTCTTTAGGTTAGGGAAGTTCTCTTCTATAATTTTGTTGAAGATATTTACTGGCCCTTTAAGTTGGGAATCTTCACTCTCATCTATACCTATTATCCTTAGGTTTGGTCTTCTCATTGTGTCCTGGATTTCCTGGATGTTTTGGCTTATGAACTTTTTGCATATTGCATTTTCTTTGACAGTTGTATCAATATTTTCTATGGTATCTTCTGCACCTGAGATTCTCTTCTATCTCTTGTATTCTGTTGGCGATGCTTGCATCTATGACTCCTGACTTTTTTCCTAGGTTTTCTATCTCCAGGGTAGTCTCCCTTTGTGATTTCTTCATTGTTTCTACTTCCGTTTTTGTGTCCTGGATGGATTTGTTCAATTCCTTCACCTGTTTGGTTGTGTTCTCTTGTAATTCTTTAAGGGATTTTTGTGTTTCCTCTTTAAGCGCTTCTATCTGTTTACCTGTGTTCTCCTCAAATTCTTTGAGAGTGTTATTTATGTCCTTATAAAGTCCTTTATCATCATCATTAGAAGTGATTTTAAATCTGAATCTTGCTTTCCTGGTGATATGGGGAATTCAGGACTTTCTAGTGTGGGAGAACTAGGTTCTAATGATTCCAAGTACCCTGGGTTTCTTATTCTTATGTTCTTACACTTGCCTTTCGCCATCTGGATCACCTCAGTGCTACCTGCTCTGTCTCTTACTGAAGCTTGTCTTTCCTATTATTTTGGTTGTTTCAGAATTGTGTGGGGTGGGTGTTACTACTGGGGTTAGAGCTGGGGCCCAAGATCTGCTGAACACTCAGACTCAGACTGGAAGGAACCAGTGTTCCAGGCCAGGAGTGAATTACTGGGTCCTAGTAGGTCCCAGTTACTCTCAGTTTGGGGTGTGGGGGGGGTACTGTCTCCTTACCTAAGATGCTGCCCGTGTTAGAGCTCCTTGGAGGCCTGCTTCCTCTGGGTTTTGTGAGATTGGGTGCAGAGCAGCAGCCCAGGATCTGCTCAGTGCTGGGGCCCAGACTGGAAGGCTGTCTATATGATCTTAGTTAACTTCCTAGGCAGACTGTTTCTTACCTAAGCTGGGAAGATGTTAGTAATAAAATGTAGGAGAATGTATTGGGCATTTCTTTTAGGCTCTTCTGTCATCTGTGCCTTCCCCTAAAGGGGGTAGGAGCTTGGGGTGTGTATATGAACTGCAGACAAGTGTTTGACACTGTGAATTTGCTGCCACATTTCTTTCCTTTCCATTGAGATGATAGGCTGTTTCGTGTTGCTAGACCTATTTTGGTGTCCACTACCACCTAGGCAATGTATCCACACATCTTTGTCACTTCAGTTCCACCACACTCAGGAAGGACTAACTGTGCAGAGGGGGTCTGAATCACCTTCACAGAGAGTGTGTGCTTAGTAAAAATTATATGTTAGTATTGTAGAGACTTTGAAGGCAGCTCATGACATCCTAAAACTAAGTTTTCATCACAAAGGAGATTCCCCCCCCCACCAGAGGAACAAAGTAGAGGAAATAAGAGACAAAGACAAGAGATAGAGGACTAGGGAGAAGGGGAAGGTGTTGTCCCAGCCCTTGGTCAGTGGTGGTGAGTGGTAAGAAGGTGGGGAGTCAGCTACACTGACTCCAGGAGTCAGGTGAGAAGCAGAAACATTCATTTATTGCAGGATTGAGGTATGCCTTTATAGCCACACCCCACTGCTGGCACCAACTCATTGGCTGGCCTTGTCATGTGCTTTGTTTTCATTTGTCCCCATGTGCCAGAAAGATCTCAATGTTGCAGGATTGTGAAGCAGCTGTTGTGCCACCTTTAATCCCAGCACTTGGGAGGCAGAGGCGGGTGGATTTCTGAGTTCGAGGTCAGCCTAGTCTGCAGAGTGAGTTCCAGAACAGCCACGGCTATACAGAGACACCCTATCTCGAAACAAACAAACAAACAAAAAAAGAAGCCCAGCTGTTGTGCATATACGGGCCGTTATGAGCCACTGGTCAGTGTATGCTGATTCATTCCTCCTACAGGAAGGGAATGAATGAGATGGAATAAAAAAATGCAAGGGAGGGAGTTAGGTGGCATGATAGTGACTACCTCTGCATATAGAGGAGACAGATGTGGTCCATAGGCAAATGGTAGTTTATAAAGGCAAAGGGGAAAACCCTGTTTTACGAGGAGGTGTTTAAATTTAATTGTGCATGTTAATTGTTGTTTTTAAAACAAAATCCCAATCATTCAATTTTACCAAATGAAGACTCAGGAGCCAGTGCTGGGGTGGAAGCCGACTAGCTCAGAAAAACAAGAAAGCACCTATCTGATCTTCCTCTTCAACTGACATTCCGGAAGGAAAGAGCCCGCTTTCTTTCCCCACGAATTCTTCAAAACCGGTCCAGCTTAATGTTCCTCCCTTCTACTTCCTGTGCATCTCTATTCTTCCTCCTGACACATTCTTACTCTTTATGTTTGTTCCTATGTTCACTCCCTGTCAACTTGCTTGCTCCATCTCTTGACCTATGATTGGCTTTATTTAATCCTGTTTATAATAAACAGAAAGCTCTTGGATTAAAGGTGTGTAGCCATACCACAACTAGAAACAGGTCTTTCTAGTCAATAATACAAGCTTGGGGTTCACAGTGGGATTGGTTAAGTATCCTGCAACATTGCCCCCTTTTAAATAAAAAGAAAAGATTTTAACTCAGTAAAACTATTATCAAGTAAAAACTATTTACAATAGTGAAGTTATTTCTGCCAACCTTTCCACAGTGTCCAGCTTGGTCGTGTTTGGCAGTCTGTAAAATGTTTGTTATGAGCTCAGCAATTTGAATGTCCTGAGCAGTTTGTGAGATGCCAAGTCTTTTAAGTTCAGAATTCATTTTAGAGAACTTGACCTAAGTTTGAACTCAGGTAAATTAACAGGCTGGTACCTAGCATTAGTTTCCAAGTTGCCCCCCAACAAAACCTGAGCCTACCTTCAGTTTAGGCTAATCCCCAAAAAGTACAGCATTTCCAGATTACACCCTTGGCAAAACCGTTGTCACCAAAATATTCTCCCAACAAAACTGCACCCCAGGTTACAAGCCCACCCCCTGCCTAACAACCACCAATGCAGAGGGGAGCAGAAGTTAAGTTTATGATAGGACTCCTAGCACTAGCCAATGATGTTAAAGGCCACAGTAGCTTTTTAATTAGATGCTTGCACACTTAACCCCTGGTTGCTGCTTATAAAACCTTGCAGCATAGACATTCCTGGCTCTCTCACCACCAAAACCGTCCTGGATGATTAATGCACTGGGGGTAGGTGTGGGGGGTCCAAGCTAGCTCAAATAGAATAAAGACCATGCTGTAGGTTGCATCAGATTGGCTCCTGTCTGTTTTTTGGGGGACAACCAACATTTCGCCGGCACAACATTTGTAGTCCAAAGCTGATCTTTGTGTTTGTCACAGCTTAGTGGCAATTCTGGCTAGGTAGAACATAGCAGTCAACACAGTGGTGTCCTCTATTCTTGCAGAACTTGGTGGCAGAAGAGGTATGGGGCATTTTATCCCAGTGGTTAGTGTTACCACCCTCCAGATGGATTTGCTGTTGCAGGGCCCCATCATCTTCTCGGAGACTTCAAAATTTGCTGTTAGGAATGGTAGAAAACTTGAAAATTTTAAACACCATATTCAGCAGATCTCAGAGAGTTGAGATTCAAGATTTCTTAAGTACATCTAAGGTATTCAAACATTCTTTCTAGTTACCTGCTTCAGACTAAAACCTGAAAATACATACAGGAAGCTAAATGAAGCTTAGATGATTTCTAGAATTATGGTCATTAATATCACAACAGAAAATTTATAAATACATAATAATCTTATAGATTTTGAGATAATATTTATACCTTAAGAAAAGTTTTAGCTGCTCCCTTGAAGACACCATATCCTGACCCAGCCCAGAGGAACCACTGTACTCAGAAGAGCAGGTAAGAACCCTCTCCCACAACCTTATGCCCCAGAGCTGCAGCTGGGAGCCTGGGGCACTCAGGACCCATCAACCACCCAAACCCCACCCTCCAGAATATTTTTCCCCTTCTACCTCTTGCTTGGTCCATTTTGCCAGGGCAGACTCCTAGCTGGTCTGCTCCCCTGAAGACATCATATCCTGACCTGTCCTGGAGGAACCACTGTTCTCAGAGCAGAGAAGAATCCCCTGCACTCAGAGCAGTTGAGGAAGCTGGATTTTCAGGATCTCTAACACAACAGGATCATAGGATTTTAGGATCCGAGAGGTAGCCTGAGTCCCAGGAGTTCTTCCACCCAGGAGCTTAGGATCAAAAGATCACAGAGACATCTGGAATCTGAGGGGCTCTGACACAAGCAAGATAACTGGAAAGACAGACTCCAGTCAGACATAGTGAGTGAAGGTAACACTAGAGTTAACCAGATGGCAAAAGGCAAGCACAAAAACATAAGGAACAGAAACCAAGGTTACCTGGCATCATCAGAACCCAGTTCTCTCACCATAGTAAGTCCTGGACACCCCATCACACTGGAAAAGAAGGATTCAGATTTAAAATCACTTCTCATGATGATGATAGAGGACTTTAAGAAGGACATAAATAGCTCCCTTAAAGAAGTACAGGAGAACACAGGTAAACAGGTAGAAGCCCTTAAAGAGGAAACACAAAAATCCCTTAAAGAATTACAAGAAAACACAACCAAACAGGTGTAAGAATTAAACAAAACCACCCAGGATCTTAAAATGGAAGTAGAAACAATAAAGAAATACCAAGAACACATCAAAACAATCCTTCATCATGATCAAGTAGGCTTCATGCCAGGGATGCAGGAATGGTTCAATATAAGGAAGTTCATCAACATAATCCACTATATAAACAAACTCAAAGAAAAAAAAACCCACATGTTTATCTCACTAGATGCTCAGTAAGCATTTGACAAAATTCAACATCCCTTCATGGTATAAGTCCCGGAAAGATCAGAAATTCAAGTCCCATACCTAAACATAGTAAAAGCAATAAACAGCAAGCCAGTAGCCAACATCAAAATAAATGGAGAGAAACTTGAAGCAATCCCACTAAAATCAGGGACTAGACAAGGCTGCCCACTCTCACCCACCCTACCTCTTCAATACAGTACTGGAAGTCCTAGCCAGACCAATTAGACAACAAAAGGAAGTCAAAGGGATACAAATAGGAAAGGAAGAAGTCAAAATATCACAATTTGTAGGTGATATGATAGTATACTTAAGTGACCCGAAAACTTCCACCAGAGAACTCCTAAACCTGATAAACAACTTCAGCTGGATATAAAATTAATTCAAATAAATCAGTAGCCTTCCTCTACTCAAAGGATAAACAAGCAGAGAAAGAAATTATGGAAATGACACCCTTCACAACAGTCACCAATAATATAAAATACCTTGGTGTGTATCTAACCAAGCAACTGAAAGATCTGTATGACAAGAACTTCAAGTCTCTGAAGCAGGAAACCAAAGAAGATCTCAGAAGATGGAAAGATCTCCCATGCTCATGAATTGGCAGGATTAATATAGTAAAAATGGCTATCTTGGCGAAACCAATCTAAAGATTCAATACAATCCCCATCAAAATTCCAACTCAATTCTTCATAGAGATAGCAAGAGCAATTTGATTATTCATTTGGAATAACAAAAATCCCAGGATAGGGAAAACTATTCTCGACAACAAAAGAACTGTTGGCAGAAATCACCATCCCTGACCTCAAGCTGTACTACAGAGCAATAGTGATAAAAAAAAACCTTGCTTGGTATTGTTACAGAGACAGGCAGGTAGATGAATGGAATAGAATTGATGACTCAGAAATGAAACCACACACCTATGGCCACTTGATCTTTGACAAAGGAGCTAAAACTGTACAGTGGAAAAGGACAGCATTTTCCTCAAATGGTGCTGGTTCTACTGGAGGTCAGCATGTAGAAAAATGCAAATCGATCCATTCTTATCTGTTTGTACAAAGCTCAAGTTCAAGTGGATAAAGGACCTTAAGATAAAACCAGATACACTGAAACTAACAGAAGAGAAGGTGGGGAAGAACCTTGAATACTTGGGCACAGGGGAAAAGTTCCTGAACACAACACAAATGGCTTATGTTCTAAGATCAAGAATTGACACATGGGACCTCATAAAATTGGAAAGCTTGTGTAAAGCAAAGGACACTGTTGATAGGACAAAACAGCAACCAACAGATTGGGAAAAGATCTTTACCAATCCTACATTTGATAGAGGGCTAATACCCAATATATACAAAAAACTCAAGACTATTAGACTCCAGACAATCAAATAGCTCTATTAAAAATGGGATACAGAGCTAAACAATTCTCAACTGAGAAAACTCAAATGGCCAAGTAGCACCTAAAGAAATGTTCAACATCCTTAGTCATCAGGGAAATGCAAATCAAAACAACCCTGAGATTCTACCTCACATCAGTCAGAATGGCTAAGATCAAAAATTCAGGTGATAGTAGATGCTGGCAAGGATGTGGAGAAAGAGGAACACTCCTCCATTGTTGGTGGGATTGTAAGCTGCAACCACTCTAAGAATCAGTATGGAGGTTCCTCAGAAAATTGGACCTGAGGACTCAGCTATACCACTCCTGGGCATATACCCAGAAGATGCTCTAACATATAACAAGGACACATGCTCAACTATGTTCATAGCAACCTTATTTATAATAGCCAGGAGCTGGAAAGAACCCAGATGTCCTTCAACAGAGTTATGGATAGAGAAAATGTGGTACATGTATTACTCAGCTATTAAAAACAATGAATTCATGAATTTCTTAGGCAAATGGATGGAACTAGAAAATATCATCCTGAGTGAGGTAACCCAATCACAAAAGAGCACACATGGTATGTGCTAACTGATAAGTGGATATTAGCCCAAAAGCTCTAAATACCCATGATACAATTCACAGACCACATGAAGCTCATGAAGAAGGAAGACCAAGGTGTGAGTGCTTTAGGCCTTCTTAGGAGGAGTAACAAAATACTCATGGGAGCAAATGTGGAGACAAAGTGTGAAGGAGGGGCTGTCTGGAGACCATTCCACCTGGGTATCCATCCTATGTGCAGTCACCAAATGCAGACTCTGTTGTGGATGCCAGGAAGTGCATGCTGACAGGAGCCTGATATAGCTGTCTGCTGAGAGGCTTTGCCAGAATCTGACATATACAGAGGCAGATGCTCACAGCTAACCACTGAACTGATTACGGGGTTTCCAGTGCAGAAGTTAGAGAGAAAACTGAAGGAGTTGAAGAGGTTTTCAGCCCCATGGGGAGAGCAACAATACTAACCAACCAGAGCTCCCAGGGTCTAAACCACCAGCCTGGGAGCACATAGGGAGGGACCTATAGCTCCAACTGAATATATAAGGGAGGATGGCCTTGTCGGGCATAGGTGGGAGAGGAAGGCCTTGGTCAAGTGAAGGCTGGATGCCCCAGAGTGGGGGAATTCAAGGATGGGAAGGTGAGAGTGGGTGGAGAGGTGGAAGTGGGTGGGTGGGGGCACATCCCCATAGAAGCAGGAGGAGGGGGGATGGGATAGGGGATTTCTGGGTTGGGATAAATGGGGAAAGGGGATAATATCTGAATTGTAAATAAAACATCCAATAAAATTAATCTAAAAATAAGTTGTTTTTGTAATTTTCATTGTGTATATTCATTATGCATGGTACTGTGTTGTAAAAGGATATATTTATATAAGCATGTCTTGTATCTTTAGTACACCCCCTGGCTCCTACACTCCTCTTCATGCCTCTGTTCTGTCAGTCTCTTCCGTTTCCTTAGATAGTTTCAGTATGAATTTTTGTTAAATATACATAGATATTTTTATGTGACTATATGCAGCTAGAAGCTATATATTACAGAAAACACATATTTGTCCTTCTGAGACCTATTTAACTTGCTTCATATGATTATCTGTGGTCGTATCAACTTCCAGTAGACACCTGGACTCTGCTCTCAATTGTTCTCTACATTATTTTTGAGAGAGTGTCTTCAGAGAAACCAGAGCTTATTTGTTGCCTAGGCTGGCTGACTAGTAAGCCCCATGAATCCTGCTTTCTATCTTACTCCACCTTCAGGTCTTGGTTACAGGTGTATCACAGTCTGTGCTTAGTTACATGGATGCAAGGATCTGAATTTAGGTCCTGATGATTGCAAAGCATTTTGTCCACTGAACCCTAACCCCTAAAAGTTCTCAGTCCTTTTAAAAGATGCTAACCACTTGCCTTGCCCCTTTGACAGTTGGAATATAGTTTATATATACTCAAAAGTACTAAGAGTTGGTCAAACGTGGGAACAAGAGCCTTTGTTCTGCTAAGGGAAAAATCAAAAGGATTTCAAATACAGATGCTAATAGTACAGATATATAAGTGTGAGCTTATGGTTACAGATAAATCACTAAAGTACTTTTGATATCTAACAGATTACCCATCATTCATTAAAGTCCTTCTTTCAAGTTACTGCTCTACATTGTGCTTGAGCATTTTGCTACTATGTAAGCCAGTGCCAACTGTTCAATTTTGAAAGGCCTCATTTCAGTTTTAACCTATGTGAATGGAAACAATTCCATCTTCAGCCCATCCATTTGTGATTCAGCTTCTTGGTTTCCCCCATCTTGTGGGTATTATATATTGGGACCCTAGGTGTCCATGCAGGTGTCTTGATTCACAGTGCAGTGAATCCTATAACTTTACATTGTAGGAAATGAAGCTGTCTAGTCCTGTCCTTCAGACCCATCACACCCCTGGATAACTTGTTTTCTAACCATGCACCAAGATTTAAGAATGTGTTTAGGGTCTATTTGTCCCCTGGAGACAATTATTTGGAAAAGTGACTTTCTTCTGAGCAGTCTGTTGAGCCCTCTACCATGGTAGAGAGTCAGTGATGTCCTCTGCACACAGTCTTAAGGAAGATAAACATGATTTCCACAATTGCCCTGAGTGTCTTTCCTGACTTTTAGTTTTCTGATGCCAGAACCAATTATTATCAAGTAGGGTGCTGCTTGTTCCCAATTCTACATGCTGTTCAGCTCTGCTTTGTGTGGCCGGACAGCGCTGTTTGTCAGGCCTTTAGCTTATGGTGCATTTGCGCCTGGCTTCCTTCTCCCGGAGATGCTTATTCTCTTCTTCAAGTCTTTCACACTCCTGCTGGATTTTCTTCTCTTCCTAAAAAGTGACAGAAAGAGAAAAATAAACAGTTGCAGTGAGTTGATCCCTGTGTCCTATACAGTTCCCATACTAGTTAATTTTGATTATTTAATTTCTTAACATTTCTTTGGACCTTAATTTTTATTATAAATTTGACCTGCTTTTATTTATGACTAAATTTTAGTGTTTAGGGGTCGCTTTAGCTAAGAAACAGTTCCACTGGTGAAAGAAAGCCACTGTCTAACTCAGTTCCAAGCATCTAGGTCTGTGGCTCACAAACACCTATAACTCTAGCACCAGGGCATCTGACTTCTTCATTGGGTCTCTAGAAATACTGCATGCATACAAGCAAATACACAGAGGCACAGACACAGACACAGACACAGACACAGACACAGACACAGTCAGAGACACAGTTACAGTCACAGACACAGGGGACAGACACACACACACACACACACTTAATTTTTTTTTTTTAATGAAGAGAATATAGAAGGTGCTACAATTATAATACCCGAATTTTATGCTCAAGGGCCCTCTGGTACTCTTCCTTAAGCTGTGCCCGTTCCTCCTCCTTATTCTGAGTCAGCTGTCTCATGTGCTCCTGGTGTCTCTGCTCCTTCTGTTCCATCAGCTGTTCATTCTTCCTTTGAGTTTCCTCCAGCAGTTTCCAGGCTCTCTCTGTAGCTTCAGCTTTCACATGCTCCACTGTGAAGGAAAGCAAGAAAGAAGGTATAAATGCTGTTCTCTTCTTCCTCTAAGACTTCATTGTTAGCTGGGAAGTGGTGGCATATGCCTTTAATCCCAGCACTTGGGAGGCAGAGGCAGTCAGATTTCTGAGTTTGAGGCCAGCCTGGTCTACAGAGTGAGTTCCAGGACAGCCAGGGCTACACAGAGAAACTCTGTCTCGAAAAAAACAAAAAGCAAAACAAAACAAGTGGACAAAAAAAGACTTCATTGTTACTGCTGACTTCATAGTAATACCCAGGTCTGATGCCAGCCAGTAAGATGCAGCTTTATTCTATTATCTCTAGTTTAGGGTCCCAGGATTACAGGTTATTTAAACTTTTCATGGCTTTCGAAGGCACATAGTCCCTTAACTTGTGTCTCACCTTCAATCTCCTTTTCCTTTTCTGTCATACTTTGGTCTGTCTGTAGAATTGCATCTATTATATCCTCTCTTGACTGCAAATAGTTTTTGAGAGCTTCTTCAGCCTTTGAGCACAGGGAACATAAAGTTAACAGAAAGAATGGTACAAACTTTTGTACCTTCCTCCCTGCTGACCTTTCATCTAATGATATCAATCCCAGAAGCAAGCACACAGTCTAGGCTGGACCTCAGGAAGGAATGTCTGTTATTGGAGGCCTCTGAAAGAAAACAGACTGTCATTTTAGACTGAGGGTTCTAACTTTGGAGTTACTAGTACTGTGGTCATAGATGTGTAAGTTTGCTGAAGACATAGTCCCTCATGGAGAACAAAGAGATCAGAGTGAATGAGAGAGGAAGGAAGAGTGGGGCTGGAAAAGATAGTAGACAGAGAGACATGGGATGATATGATTTAAAAATGCTGTGAAGTCCAAACTGATGAATTACAAGTTTTGTTTAAGGGGTTGTCATTGAGTTCTTTGCAACATAAAGAGTGTAGCTGAAACAGAGGGTGATGGTCACACTGGTGGTTAATGTGATCAGTCTCAACTTAATTGTTAACTGTCTCTGATGGGTGAGCAGGACATATCCAGTATGATGACCTTCACATATGTCATACACAAAGAGCACATTCCTAGATTACCCCATTGATGCATGGGGATGCTTCAGTCTGATGGAAAGCAACCTCCCAGGACATATATAACCTTGGTTACCTGCACCCCCTTCCCAGATTCTTCATAGTACTTTTTCTTCAACTGCTGTATCTTTTGGTTAAAAAGACAGTAACCACGGGATTTGCAATAAACACCCTGCTTCACATCTTCTTCTAGTGGACCGAAAATATCCTGAAGTAGAGCTGAGCATCGGTCTGAGGATGCTTCTTCATTCTTCTTACAAATTTCCCCTTGCTTTCTCTCTAATTTCCTCTTTAGTTAAAAAAAAAATGTAAAGAAAAAAATAAGAAAAGAAAGCCAGAGTTTAGAAATTTTCAGAACATTCCTTAAAAGAAAAACAAACACAAAACACAAAACGAAACCAAATGCAAAACAAAGAAAGGCGTATGAGCACTGACTCTAACTAGATCTCTGTCTCTGATGCCAGCTTTTACTGATGTGATGCTTGCTCCTTGAGAGTGAAGTTCAGAGCAGAGATTTACACCTTTAGAGGTAAACTATATTTTTAGACTGGGTTAAAGACGACACAATGAGTAAACATGGCTCAATGTTAATTTGTTATTGGCTTGAATATTGAATCAGTCTGTTGAGACTGGGCATACAATGTGATCAGACACACTAATTACTTCACTGTCATTAATTCATTGAAGGGTGGTATTACTATCTCATTCATGACAGCAGAAATATTTCAAAGCTTTGAGTCTAGTGTAATTCACTTTTTTGTATTTGTTGTGATTATTAATAGGTATTTGTTACTAGTTCAAAATCTGTTTGCAGTTGCCTAATCACAAGCAGGGGTTTCATTTGCTTTTCTAAATTTACATTCAGGAAACTTGTGAAAAAAATGACCTTCAACTCTGTTAGGAACACTTGATTAACATCTTTGAAGGAATTTTCCGTGAAGATCTTGATGGCTTCTTTCTCACAGGTCTTGTGCAGGTCCAGCAGCTCCTGGAGCATCTCTGTGGGGAGCTTCACACTCTGGCCCATCTGCTGGTCATAGTGGGCGATGGCCTTTTTCACTGCAGCTGAATTCTCTGTCTGGGCTAAAGCCAGGACAGCACTCTCCATGCAGGGCATAGACCCACTGCTGATGGCTTCCACATAGGTTGTCACCAAACACTTTAGTCCTACAACCAGGAAACACATAACAATGTTTGCTGCAGATGGATGAAGACAAGTGTATTCTGTGAAATTCTAGGTATGTCAGTCATTGGTATCTTAAAGCATCAGTGTCCTTAGCATTGTTTGGAAGAATGACAAATGGAAGCATTCCAGTCTCTCTCTCTCTCTCTCTCTCTCTCTCTCTCTCTCTCTCTCTCTCT
>NW_021620537.1:2488397-2500717 GCF_004785775.1 Grammomys surdaster
TCTCTCTCTCTCTCTCTCTCTCTCTCTCTCTCTCTCTCTCTCTCTCTCTCTCTCAGTGATGGAATTAGACATTCCTCTTAGCAAGATCCTCTCCTGAGGTGTCTGCAACCCAAAAGGCTAAGAATGCTGGATGGAGATTACACAGGCATGTGTCTATGGAATGTTTGCATCCATTTTAACACAAGTACCAAGAGAACAGGCTTCACACCTCTGTTGTGGCTGTCTGTGTCACTAATACTGTCCATAGTAAGCATTTCATTCCCATTTGGGAACAAAACATGGTTAAAACTCTCTGTCAGGTTGATTAGAATAAATAGCATTATCAAGAGAATGTTTTATGTATCCTAACTTGACAATGACCAGCTCGATGTACATCTCATTGGACTTATTTTAAAATGTAAGACCTATTCTTGTTTAGTGACTATCTTATTGGTCTACTCAAGTCCAGTGTACCCAGGTGAGTTAAAAGTTTTCTTAATTTTCTCTTGCTTTCTTTTCTCTTTTTCCAACAAGACAATCTGACAGACAAATGATTATGAATGCTGGTTACATGTGCAGTTTATCAGGGCAGTGGTGATAGATTAACATTACTTCAAAGCTGAAGTAGGTCACGGCTGTCTCAGGAAACTGTGGCCTATATGGTGAGCAGACAGACTGGGAAAGGACGCACGTCGTCCATTGACCCTGAGGCCTCCTGAAATGGTTTTAACCTTGGAAGACCTGAACACATAGGAACAGAACTCTGCCACTTGTTCCACGAAGTCAGAGTCCAGGTCTTGATCCTGCAGAGATTCTAGCTGACTAAGCTTCTTCCCAGGTGCTGGGCGCTCAAAGACAAATTTCTTAGTTGGGAAGCATTTACGGATACAGGCTTGAGGCAGATTTAAATCTTTTTCTTTTTGTCCAGTACCTAGATAGAGTGAAAAACAGGATTTTCAGCCAGGATTTGTGAACTGAGTATGTTGTAAATTCAATCATGTGAACATTTGAAATTCTGGAATGCTCAAAACTTAGGCAGGAAGATTATAAGTTGAGGCCAGCCTGGACCACATAGTGAGTGAGATTCTGAAAACACCAAACAAGAAGAGACAATGGGAACATGTGGGCATTGGGCAGTGTCTTCTACTTTAACTGTTTTCCTTTTTTTACAAAAGGCATTATAAATACTGGTAGTCTTATCAGGAAAGGTGGCTTCTAAGGATTCAACTCACTTAGAGTTGGTGAACTATTCACACAGACAACATGCAGACCTATGAGGACAGCATCATTTGATTTCCATAGACTACTGACAACCCATCATGTCTGGGGGCCACAGTATTCCAACAGTTGGAAAATATAACGCTTCATTCTAGTTTTTTTCAAATATGTCTTCATTTGGAAGCAGAGTAGTCAAATTAATTTCTGTAAAAGAAAGTGTGAAAGACAAATAATTAAGAGAAATGCTTTACTCAATCTGAAAAAATCATACATTAAACACCGATTTCTATGTGCAGTTAGCTAGAAGTACTAAGATTTCCAGGCATAAGAAAAATATAGATAGAAGAAGTGGAACTCTCAGTTTTGTTTTGTTTTGTTTTTATCCTCATTTACCAGTTGTAAGTCTCTTACCTTGAAGAAACTTCAGGGAATTCTCTAGGTATTCATCTGCTGAGATAGGCTGCCCATTTATTTTTAGCTCAAGAGAGAAGTCCCTCAGATTCCACACAAAGTCTGGGAAGAAGCTCACATACTCATCTGAGTCCTCTAAATCATGATCCTTAGGGGAGCATCTTGTTCTGATTCTGTCTGTCAGCTCTGTCATATAGCTGATTAGATAATTAAGGAAGGCCACAGAAACAACCTCAGCACCACCCAAAGCTCCAGGTACCTCATGCCACAATAATTCCACATCTTCTCAAATGTTGACCATAGTCTTCATTTGCATCACCTCTAACTTGTCTGTAAACACTACTACATATATGTGAGTTACTCTTGTTTTATGTTGCATTAAGTTAAATCTAGAATCATGAAAGTAGGTCTGAACTCTAGAAAGGATACTGCAGCTGGTCCAGAGCCTGCTGGTTGATGACTCCCATGCTGTTGTACACAAAGGTGCTGCTTAGTAGTATAGCCAGGGCAAAGATCCAACAGTCATTCTGGTTGTCACCCTGGAAGTCAGCACACATGTGAGTTGAGATCGTGTCTTGTTCTTATATCACTTTTCAAATCAGCAGTAGTAAACTATGCACACTTCATGAGAGGGCATATCAGCCTTAAAAATTGAAACCTTTGTAACCTATGCAAGGTAGAAAACCTGAACAGAAACAGCAATAAATCTGAAGATGCTGTCCAGAGCACTTACAAGGTGATTGTTCTCTTAGTTTGTGGATTCATTTGTAATGATTCTCACAAGAGCTAGTTATCAATTTTTTTTATTGTTTTAATTCTGCAGAATACCATTTTGCTGGTATACAATCCTGTCTTGTGATAGTTCCCCTCCTCATGACCACATGTCATGTAAGTATGAATGGATAGGAGGTGATGATGAAGTTCACACTCTTATTGAAAAACAACAAGTCTAACAGCCTGAGTTCAAAATAGAACTGATCCCACATATTATCCTGTAACCTCCACATGTGCATTGTACCTCATGCAACATGATACTTGTGATCAACTCACTCACACATTTACATGTGCACAAGCAAGCACACCAAGGAGTGTGCACACAGGCACACACACACACACACACACACACACAGACAAACAAGCAATAATAAAAGATTTTAATACAGCATAGACAATAGCACAGAACATTCAGAGGTTAAGGCTGAATTACAAATGGAACTCCAGTCTTACTTTCTCCACATCTCCCAGACCCTCAGTGTCAAGCAGAACTAAGGTGTGGTCGGGCTTCTGGGGATGAGGCACACACCACATCCAGACGCCCTTGGTTTGAGACTGCACAGTGGAGCCCAGGGAGAAACCTGAAAGCATAGAAGAAAGGAAGAGTTAAACACTTACCATCAAGGCTTTCAGAAAGCCATAATAAAATTAGCATATTGGAAGTAGAAAGTGGTTAAGTGTGCTTACTGGTCTTGGAGAAGATTACAATTCAGTTCTCATTACCTACAGGGCAGATGACAACTGCAGAACACCAGTTTCAGGGAACCTTATTCTTCTGTCTAGCAGCAGTGAGTGCCAGGCATGCACGTAGCACACAGACAGAACATTCACACATGTGAATTTAAAATAAATAACTCTTTCTTGAAAAATCAACACAAGGAAGTCAGAAGAATTAGTTGAAAGCAAAGCTAGCACTGATACAACAGAAATTCATTTTCAGATATGCAGAATGCAACAGTCACAAGGCCTCCAGACTTGTACCAATATTCCAAAAGGAATGGGTAGCAGGGTCAGTCTTTGAGATGGATCCCCTGAGGTTGCTGTGTCTGTGAAGATGTGGTGTTAAAACTGAAGTAACCATGGAGACGATGGGTTGTTAGAGATGCCAGGACTGAAGGATGCCCACTGAGGAAACCTAGACTATAGAGATCCCTTGCGCCCTTTAAAGAACAGTACCCTAGAGGCAGGGTCTGCAAGACAATAGAGTATAGAAAACCCCCATATGCTCTGTATGTTTCACATAGAGCTAAAGCATCTGTGGTTTGCCCTGCTGGTTCAGTCGTGTTATGGTGTGTTCTTCCCTTCCCATCCTCCTGAACACTGGAAATGGGAATATTCCTTATGTGACTTTGCATGTCACAGGTTGCCTTGAGTCTCAGATGAGACTTTGGACTTTTTTGTAATATTAGATCAATAAGACTATGGGGACTTTTGAAGACAGAGTCACTGCATTTAGGATCCAGGAGCAAAAGGCTATGGATTGCATATAAAATATTTACCACAGGACCATGTATGTGAACCTTGGCCCTCAGTTCCACTGTTTTGGGAGAGATGGATGCATTAAGAGGTAGGATTTGCCTGGCAGAGGGAAGGCTTTGGAATGTTAATGGTGGCTTGCTTGTGGAACAGTGTTGTCTGATTCTCGATCATCCTTAATAAGAAAATACCACACACTCCTATCAGTACACATAGAGCTACAAAGCCCTGTCTCCTCTGCCATAGTGGACCGATTTCCCCTGAACTGTGAGCAGAATACACCCTTCTTTCTTACATTGCTTCTGTTAGGCATTTGTTCAGTGATGAGACTAACACAACCTAGAAACCTGAAAGGCTGGGCTCTGTCAGGTGTCTCTATAGCCATCTTCACATCAGCATCATTCAGAGTACTTACCTGTCTTCTCCACAGGCGATTGGATAAGACAATGTTAGGCATACCTGATCACTGTCCCTGAAAAGGGAAGACTGTTTTGCTCTCTCTTTCTCACAGTGACAAACCTTGAAGCCATCATGTTAAGTGAGAGAACAAGTAATTAAAAGCCTATATTTTGTGTGAATTCATGTATGTGACACTGCTAGGACAGTCAGAGTCATACATATAGCATGTGGAATAAAGGGATGGGGTGGACAATGTTGTAGAGATGGAGATACATAGATGTATTAATTTATTTAATGCCAAAGATCTGGATAAGTAAATTATAAAGATGAATCTTATATAATTTATGACAATAGCAAAGTTAACACATGTATTATGAATATACTTTTTAAGCAGTAAAAACTCGTTCCCTCATGAACATTTTTATCAATGCCTTTAAGCTAATTACCATGAAAATTTGATTATCTTTATTACTCACACTCTGCATCCAGGAAAGCAACCCTTTCTGGTTTTAGAAGGGAAATTTAGAGACAGATATGGTGGTGCAGACATGTAAGCAGCACTCAGGATGCAGAGACAGGAGGATCATGGGTTTGGGTTCAGCTTGACTACATACTGACCTAGATACATGTGTGGGCTACACAGCTTGTCCTTGCCTCAAAAATGAAAGCAAACAGAAAAAGCAGCAATGACAACAACACAAAGGACCCCAAGGGACAGCAGTGAGTAAAGGATTAAATTCTTCACATTCTCATTCAGCTAGCAGACAGTGCGAGTGCACACAGGGCACAGCACAGCCTTGTTGGTGACACTCACCTGATCTCTTCCCAGCCAGCCTGTTCATCAGGTAGGATTTGCCTGTGCGGTAGAGCCCCACAATGGCCACCACCACCACTGGCTGCTGGATAGCAGACAGGAAGCTCAGGGCTTCCTGTTTGGCTCTCAGTTGCCCCTTTACATTCTCAATGAGGCACACAGGGCCTGACATGTAGACCTCTGAGGCCATGGCAACAACTTGTACCCTGTGTATAAACAAACAGATAAGATTAACTAAAAATAATCGTTTTCACTCAGAAGGCAGAGTTATGAAACTCTGAATCAACCGCACATTGTTGTATATATCAGAGAGACAGCTGAGAGAGAACATATAGTGTTTTAGAATCTCATAAAATAATTGTAAATATTTTTATAATGTAACAGTGAAATTTTATTGCTCTCACAACAGAAATATTTTTTAAATAATTCAGCATTGAATACTTTTCATGTTAAAGATTTTACAATAGATAACAAATTTGAAAACAAACTGATTTAGAGAGATTATTTTATGATGTATGTGCATATAATCAATTAAATATTCATTTATTGTAATTAAAATGAAGAAAGACACTCAGGAATTTATGTTCGATATAGGCCTTTTGGACAAATTCTTGAGATTTAAAATGTATTCATTCTACCTATTCAAGTGGTTATTCTCATGTCTTGGGCATAAGTATAATTTTCTTGTCACTCCAGATAAAGAACAAACACCAAACAACATATAGTAGTTTTTGTACAACTTATGAACATACGTGACAGTGACTCTTCCAGGGACATAGTTCTGTAAGAGCAGTTCCCTGAAACTTAAACAGATAATCAATAAATGAGTTCAAAGTCAGAGAGAGTCTTCATTCCCCAATACAAACACTGGATATTGAAGAAAGCAACTATGATATAAAAGCAAGAGATCAGGGAGCTGGTCCAGACTGCTGGGGAGGAAATGATGCAAAGAAATTACCTACTGCTCTTTTCACTGTGGTGTTCTGTTTTGTTTTCCTTTTGGTAGAGAAGACAGAGCAAAAGTGCAGAGAAGAGGAAGAGAAACACTAGGAATGTGAGGGGTTGGAGCTGACCAGGCAGAACAAACTCATCAAACAAAGCTATGGTGACTGAGAATGGAACCTGGACCCAGATTCTGATTTCTAGAAGGCAGAAACAATTGCCTGAGGGCCTGGAGTTGGGGGCCTAGATAAACAGACATTGTCATTAGTTTTGTCTGCAAGAGAGCTTTTCTAGAGAAAGCCTGTCCCTACACTGTTTGAGTCCTGCAGAGCAGGGTTAAGAAGTAAGTGGGCACTAGGAATGAGTCAATCTTGCCACTGAAGGAGGCAGCCAAACTCAGATGTGTGGAGGTAACTGCCTTATTCTTCCTCCTTCACTCAGGGATTCAGCTGTGAACTGGGGCTCCCAGAAAATAGTCACAACTGTGTCAATGAACCTATAAGGTCAAGTGATCAGAATTTGTGTGGTTGTGGAGAGCTGCAATGCTGCAAAGTCTGGAGACAATGTTTCCTGGGTATCCTTAGCTGCCTTCATAGCCATTTCTTTTATCAGAAGGCCTGAAGCTACCTCCCACATGTTATCATAATTGGACTGCCCTATGATGCCACCCATGTATTGTGAGAGTACCTTGATCCGTGACTTTCTTTTTTCCTGTTGTTACAGAAACTTCAAGAAACCTGTCAACTTGGGACATAGTGTTTTGGGTAAGCTGAGTTTGTGTTTCTGAGCCATTGGTCACCTACACTGAGCTCTATACAGACCTTAGGTCTTAATCCCTGTTTGTTCTCACATTAACACAGTGTTTCCTTGCTTTGTCCTTCACAGAGGCGGGGCTGTTCACCCTACATCTCATTCTGTTTCCCCTCATGAATATCAGCCATGGGCAACCCTCTCAGGAGGAGTAGAACTAAATCAGCCCAGGTCCATCAATGGTCACAATCATTTAACTGTGCTCATCAGCAGAGACACTGTGATCATAGAGAAAGACAATCCCAGTGCATTTCTCACCCCTGGTTAAGACATACATCTGCTGTTCACTAAATCAAAGCAAGTCAGACAGTGACTGTTGGAGACTGGTTGCCTTGTTAACACCACCCAGGGGTTCATCAGTTGCTGTGCTCCAGCCTATGCCCAGGAGCAGTCTTTTTAGTCACAGCAGCAGTTCTAAAGAAAATGAATAACCCTCAAAAATATCATCTCATTCTGGTCAAGGCTTCTGGCCCCATGTTTCCAGAGTAGATTTCCCTAGACCTAGCAAGAGTAAGGGACCCTTCATACATGATCTTGCTGCTCAGTGACAATGAACATGCTCTTCCGCATGTCTTTTATTTCCTTCTACAATCCTGTGAGACTGTCTATATTTCTACAAGAGAGCAAATGTTGAAAAGCACTGTAATTTCCACACAGTGGTGAAACATGACTCTTATCTCAGCATTCAGGGGTCAGAGGCAGGTAGTTCCCTGTGGTTTCAGTCCAAATTGGTCTAGAGGGAAGTTCTAGGACAGCCAGGGCTACCAGAAAGCATTGCCATGAAAAAATATAAAATGAAACAAACAAAGAAAGGAAGGAAGGAAGGAAGGGAGGGAGGGAGGGAGGGAGGGAGGGAGGGAGGAAGGAAGAAAGGAAGGAAGGAAGGAAGGAAGGAAGGAAAATATTGTAAACCTTTGAAGTGTGTTGAAGGATTGAGAAATTGAAAAGATTTTGAACATGAAACTGAATCAACAATGAATCAAAGGCCTCAGATAGCTGTAGTAGTGGTATGTTTTTTCATGATTTCCCAATCACAGCCTTCTATATGTAATGCAAAGAGATCTCGAACCCATTTGGTGTATAAAAACGTATCTATGTCATATAGAATAGATGTAATAATTTTCAGGTTTGGAGCTGCTTGGAAAACCATAGATCAGGAGGATGGGTATAATCCTCTTTAAGTCTACTTTCTGGAAATAATGTAACAGGCCTCCATACCTTAGCACAACTGACTCCATAATGGAAATTCCATTCAGGTCATAAAACACAACAGGGAGACAGTGTCACCAGCCAAATGAAAGCAAAAACCTAATACATCTAAGTTCACAGCTCTGTGAAAGCTCTTAATGTACTAACCTTGCTTTCTGGCTTCTGTATTTCTCCTCCTGGCTTAGTGTTTTTGTTAATTGAAGTATATCAAACCAGAACATGGATTCTGTGTTTATAAGTTCACCCAAAGAAAGGCTGCAAATACTCACAGGCCACATGAAGCTCATGAAGAAGGAAGACCAAGTGGGGGTGATTCGGTCCTTCTTAGAAGGAGCAACAAAATACTCAAGGGAGCAAATATGGAGACAAAGTGAGGGACAGAAATGGAAGGAGGGGCCGTCTGAATACCATTCCACCTGAGTATCCATCCCATGTGCAGTCACCAAAGGTAGATGCTGATGTGGAAGTCAGGAAGTGCATGCTGATAAGAGCCTGATATGGATGTCTCCTCAGAGGTCTTCAAGAGTCTGACATATTCAGAGGCAGATGCTCACAACTAGCCATTGAACTGATAATGGGGTTCCCAATGGAGGAGTTAGAGTGAAGGCCATTGAAGCTGAAAGGGTTTGTGACCCCATGAGGAGAGCAACAATACCAACCAACCACAGCTCCCAGGGTCTAAACCACCAGCCTGGGAGCACTTAGGGAGGGATCCAGGTCTTCATAGGTGGAAGAAGAGATCCTTGACCTCATGAGGGCTGGACGCCCCAGGGGGTGGGAATTTTGAGGGTGGGGAGGTGGGAGGGGGGGTAGGTAAGGGTTACATGCACAGAGAAGAAGGAGGAGGGGTGAGGGGATAGGGGGTTCCTGGGTGGGTGGGGGATGGGGTAAGGGGACAACACATGAAATGTAAATAAAACATCCAATAAAAAAAAATATTTTCAAAAAAAAAAAAAGAAAGGCTGCAAATACTGTGGGATCCTGAACATCATGTGTAGCGTGCTAATGAAGACTTCCTATTGGCTGAAGCTATGTATCTTAGCTAGGGTTTTACTCTTGTGAACAAACACCATGACCAAGGGAAGTCTTACAATGAAGAACAACATTTAATTGGGGCTGGGTTACAGGTCCAAAGTTTCAATTCATTATCATCAAGGTGGGAACATGGTAGCATCTAGGCAGGCATGGTACAGGCAGAGCTGAGAGTTCTACCTCTTCATCTGAAGGTGGCTAGTGGAAGACTGACTTTTGGGAAGGTAGGATGAGGGTCTTAAAGCCCACGCCCACAGTGATACACCTACTCCAACTGGGCCATACCTTCTAATAGTGCCACTCCCTGGGCCAAACATATACAAACGAACATATCACATCTAAGCAGTGTTCTCTGGTGGGTACCAAATAGCACTTGAAGAGGTCACAATGTTCCACTGTCACTCAGTTGTGTTTCCCTGTTCTATTTCCCTGTATAAACTAATGACTTTCTCTTATGTGAGATCCCACTACAGACACTAAGACCTGTGGCCCCTCCTGATGGGGACCCTAATCCTTTTTTTTCCTTTTTATAGATTTTGCAGACTTGTCTCTTCCAGATTACCTAGAGAAAGAAATAAAACCCCAGAAGACCCACTCTGAAGCTCTTGCTTGTCTTGTAACTTTACTCTTGCTCAGAGTCCCTGATTCTGCCGGTTCTCCTGTGAAGTGAGGGAGGGGCTGAGACTCCTACCCAGGGCACCCTGCCATAAAAGTGGAATGCACACAAGGAGGTAAAAATAGTTCTCCAGGCTCCCTGCCTACTCTAAGCAGCACCAGGTTAAAAAAAAGGGGGGGGGGGAGATTTACTCTTTCCTTTTTAATGAATTTTGTTTGTCTGTTTGTTTTCAACCAATGACCTATATATTTTGAAAATTCATAATTCACTGCTCTCTGGCAGGGTGTGTAGGGAGGACAAGAAAAAGTGCCTGGAAGTGGACAATGTTAGTGCTGCCTCACATTGTAGCCTGGACAGGATGCATTTTCCTGTTTGTAAAACACCAACCAAAACAAATTTAAAAACTTTCACTAGGTCGTTTTTAGAAAAATTAAAGACAGCTGTCACCCAGTTGGCTTCAGATATTAGAAGAGAAAGTATAAATTAGAACGATTTAAAGGCAAAAGTAGGTCTTAGTTGCTGGAGGGAGCCTAAAAGGTGATAAACAACACTGATGTGATCAGGACAGGATCATTGACATTCTGAAAGGCTGGAAAACACTGTCACCTTCCCTGCTGGTGAGATGCAGACACAATACCCAATGACCCCAGAAACACAAAGGGGAAATGCAGTCCACATTGCCTGTCTGGGAGAGAAAGGCACCATGGTGCCCTGCCAGTTAGCCTGGATCAGGCATTCCTGCCAAGGAAGAAAACTGAGAGCTCTGATTCTCATGAGTCTGAATCCTCCAGAGAACCACCTGTGTACACTGTCTTGAACATGGAAGACAGAGACATATTCTATACCCTCCCACTGGCACAGGCGAGTCAGCCCATCTTTGCTTTTAAGTGGACAGATCCAGAGATGGGTTACCACTGGCATCTTACAAGAACCAGATTGCCCAAAGGAGTTTAAAAAAATCCAACTCTATTTGATAAGACTCCAAATGCTGACCTCTTGCCCTTTCATCTGAGGTTTTCCAGGAAATTAGATTATAAATGAACAACAAGCAACTTCTACAAGAGTTACCATCTTTGAGTTGCAGGATGTTCTCTAAGAATTGTATGTATCAAAGGCTACTTATCTTGGCTACCGTCTGAGAGGGGACAGAAGGCGTCAGACTCAGAGCACGATTGCAGCTATCCTGCAAAAACCAATCCCAAAGACCAAGGGACAGGTCCCTTGGTGTACCTAGGCAACGCTGCCTCTGGATAGCTGTGTTTGCTGGGCAAGGAAGGAGGTTTACTAAGCTCCTAATCTGGCCTGAGACCAAAGAAAGGACATTTCAAGCTATAAGAGGATTTCTGACTTCAGCTCCAGCCCTAGCACTTCCAGATGTCTCAAAGCACTTTCTTTCATCCTCTTGTCTATGAAACAAAAGACATGACAGGTATTTTAACCCAAATTTTGGTCCATGAAAATGTCTTGTGACATACCTATTTAAATAAGTAGAGTGTGTAGCCACAAGGTGATCCGTCTTCTAAGAACTGTGGCAGCTACTGTGAGTCTAATGAACCAAAGAAAGAAAAATTAAAGAAAAGACACAAAGAAATAAACAATCAAATACAACAAAACAACAACAAAACAAAACAAAACAAAACCACAAACAACTCCCTCCCCCACCCTCAGAATTAACTGTGGATCAGGACCAAATACTCACAGCACTCCAGGACTAAGACTGAGGTGAAGCTCTTCTCCAGGGAATGCCTGAATGCCAGATATCTAATGCCTATGTGATCCTGTCTCAGGTGCTATTCTGTGGCTACACTTGATCCCTATTTAAGAAACACACCACCCTCAATCCTGCTATCTTCTTATCTGATACCAACTTGCTGATGCTCAAGTATGACTGTCTAAAGTCGAAACGTGAAACCAGGTTTGTGAGAGCTGCAGTAGGCAATTTAACCAAAACAATTTTAGCCTAAGCCAGGTTTCTCAGCCCAGAGAACAGAACTGAAGAATCTGACCCAGGCTCTCAGATGGGGAAAAGGAAAGTCCACCAGCAGATACAGAGCACTGCCTATGCTCTCCTGACCATGCATGCCCATGGTATGAGTGACAGAGAAACAGGGCTTCTCACCACTGGGGAAAGGGACATTAAACAGAGGTCACCTTGTCTCCCCCAGAAGATGTTTGGCTTCCCCTACAAATTGCTAGCCTTCACTGCCAAGAACATCAGAAAAAAACTCCTCTGAGTCAAGTGGTAACCCGGCTGCTGACCTGAACTGCCTGACGAAAGCCCTCAGACCAGTGGGGCCTATTGATATGCTCAGGATATACATTGACCTGGCATTGCCTCAGAGAGATTCTGTGGCACAACCAAGAAGAAATAGTGGATGTAAAAGGAGAAATGGGCATCTCAAGCCCTCAGTTTGATGCAGAGAGAAAGATCCTTCTCCTAGCAACAGTTGGCAGCATCCTGCTAACTGACCTTTGCCTGGCTACTCATCTGGGGTCCACAAAACTTTCTGAGTTGCTCAGACCAAGGTATGTTATACCGAGACTGAACAGCCTGACTCAGGATGTCTCAACAAGATGCCAGGTTTGGCCCTTTGGCCCCTGCCTGGTCCCTGTGACTGGAGCAGACACAGAGTCGGTCTG
>NW_021620537.1:2505717-2543670 GCF_004785775.1 Grammomys surdaster
AAGAGTCTGACATATTCAGAGGCAGATGCTCACAACTAGCCATTGAAGTGATCATGGGGTTCTCAATGGAGGAGTTAGAGTGAAGACTGAAGGAGCTGAAAGGATTTGTGGCACCATGAGGAGAGCAACAATACCAACCAACCACAGCTCCCAGGGTCTAAACCACCAGCCTGGGAGCACTTATGGAGGGATACAGGGCTTTAGCTGAATATATAAGAGTGGAGGGCCCTGCTGGGCACAGGTGGAAGATGAGATCCTTGACCTCATGAAGGCTAGACGCTCCAGGGGGTGGGAGTTTTGAGGGTGGGGAGGTGGGAGTGGGGGGGTAGATAGAGGTTACATCCACAAAGAAGAAGGAGGAGGGGTGAGGGGATTGGGGGTTCCTGGGTGGGTGGGGGATGGGGTAAGGGGACAACATATGAAATGTAAATAAAACATCCAATAAAAAAATTAAAAAAAAAAAAAAAAAGATGCCAGGTTTGTACTCAAATAAATTCAAAGCACAGAGCCCTTTCCCAGGAAGGAATCTCAAAAAGAGGCCAATGCCATTGTAAATACTGGAAATATTGACTTCACCAAGCTCTGGTTTGCGGTATCTACTAGTTTTTATAGGCTCTTTTTCCAGGAGGGTTGAAGCGTTCTGTACCAGGACTGAATCTGCTCAAACAGTAGTTTAAAAAGCTCCTCAAGGAACTGGTCTCTTGATTTGGCCTTCCTCTACTAAAGGTGTGTGACAATGGCCTGGCTTTTACAACCAAAACCTCACAGTTAATAGTTAAAGGTTTAGGAATAGATTAAACATTTCATTGTATTTGTAAACCTCAGAGTTCTCCACAGGTATGAAAATAGCAGGACATTGAAGGAAACCCCAACAAATGTTCATTTGAGTACAGCAAAAGGTGGGTAGACCTCCTTCATTTGTTTTGTTTTGGATATTCTGCACTCCATTATAGAGAGATTTGCCCATTATGATATTATGTTTGAGATCTCCCCCACTGCTTCCCAGGCTCAGAGACCAGAAGTTGGTGGAACTCTCTTACCATTCCATTCTCAAGTAGCTATAGACCCTCCAGGTTTCCATGAAGGCTATTCCTTGGACTATGGAAGACACCCAGCTGACTTTAGAGCCCACCTCAGTCTCTCCTTATTGTAGCCTGGTGATACTGTCTGGGTCAAGCAGGGATCCAAATGGGCAGTGGAGCAAACTGGAAAGGGCCCCACCGGTATTTCTCTCCAACCCTCCTGTTGTAAAGGTCGCTGGAGCTACACTATGGATCCACCACATCCAGATCAAGAGAGCAGAATCCAGGTATGATTGACAAAGGGACTGTTTCCAGACTATGGACCATAACATCGAATGCTTCATCAGGCCCCAGGCTCTTTCATGTTTCATTATCCCATGTCCTCACAAGTTTTTTGTTTGGAATGACAGAGACAGGGAAGATACTAGCTAATGTGACTACATACCAGTGACCTACATTCTTCCTGACTTGCACTTCACTGTTGCTCACTTTAAATGCTGATTCTACATACTGAAACGGGGAAAGATATGGGAATTCATCTTTTGGAATAAAAATTAAGAATCTGCAATTCAGTGCATGCACTGTGTCTGGACTGTAGCTGTTAAGAGCAAGGGAGTTTCTATTGCAAGATTTGAGGCTGTAAAACAGAGTCTTCTTAAAAACACACGGATGAACAGACAGAAAGAAATCCATCTATCAAGAAATGAACAATAGGAAATGTAACCCAATGACCACAAAATTAAAGTTCTCAAAATTCTGTAAGAAAGAATCTGGCCTTGGGAAAACCAGAGGAATCAAACTCTATGCCACAAGATGGGACCCTGGAGTAGAGTTAATCCTTCACAGCCAGAAATTGCCCAGCATGGCTGGTTACGTTCAGACACCTGGCTCTCATTCTACACCAGATAAGAAGTAAGCAGAGTGTTAGCCCATTGACTGACAAAATTCACTGTGAGAGAGGACAGTTCAAATTAACATTAGAGGCCTCAACCTAGGCACTTGCTCTTATTCTGATGCCTGCTATTCTCCCTTAGAGGTTAATTTGTCTGGATAACAGTGATACTGTGGAGCCCCTGAGAATAGTTGGTGGTAATGTGCTAATGCTTTGACTAAGTGTGCCTCTTCTGATGCTTTCCAAACTAACAAGACAGGTGGATCAGGTTTTTAAAAAGGACTAGAGTTTGGATCTCAGCAACCATGCAGAACAACTCACAACTGTTTACAACTCTGGTTCCAGGGTATTTGAAATTTTCTTCTGTCTTTTGCAGGTACCTGCATACAGACACATACTCATGAGCAAATAAAATAAAATCTTGAAAAAAACCCCACATGTAACACGTTTAGGCTACATGTACTTTTGTAAGAAGTGTAGAAAACAACACATATAGAAGATAAACCTAAAAAATCCTATAATGATTGAGTGCACACATCATATACCAGGCATTAACCACATGTAGGCCTTGCTGAGGTTTGAAGTTAGCACCTTTAAAGTGTGCTTCCCAAGGACCTCTCACAAGCTTACAATTAAGAAAGTCAACATCCAGCACACAAGGAGATAGGAATGAAGGAAATCTTCACAGTAAACTTGGACCATGACTGAGAAGAGAGTAAGGCCCTGTTCAGGTCATGTACTTTCATCCTTAAGCCTGGGCCACATGAAACAACTGCACACACACCTGCATCAGCCTTTATGGCACAGGGTAAGTGGACTGCAGTGCTAGCTTGTCAGCTGGTGTGAGGCTTTATTCAGGGATGGGGGGCTTTTTCCCAATCCTATGTCCCAATAATCTGTCTTTTGTCCAGTTAGGTGTTCAAGCTAGCCTCAAACTCATATTATTCTGGTTTTCGATGCCACCATCTCTGTAGGGAGTTTCCTGACATCCAGGCTGTTTCCCAGAAGCTGAGCCTGTCTGCTTTCACTTTTAGTCTATGTTCATAATGACAACAGGTCCAGGTTGTCCTGAATTGACACTTCAAAACCTTTCCTTACAAAAAGTGGTAGAGGAAAACCTGGAGGCTTCTACTATCCTTTATTTGGAGACTACATAGACTTCAAATACAGGGAGAGTGAATTGTCAAGCAAACATACACAGAAAATTTTCTATCATGTTGTGTTGTGAAACAGAGTCACCTAGAAACCCAACTTGAACTTCTCTTAACCCTGGCCATGTTACTGTTTGTAGAAATCTTAGATGGAGCAGCTGTCTGGAAATCTTGGCTTGACAAACTATTAAGAACAGATTAGCATTGTCTAGAACCTGATATTAGTGGTATTGCTTCAAGTTTCTCTCCATTTAGTTTGATATTGACTACTGGTTTTCTGTATATTGCTTTTACTATGTTTCGGCACGGGCCTTGAATTACTGATCTTTCTAGGACTTTTACCATGAAGGAGTGTTGAATTTTGTCAAAAGCGTTCTCAGTATCTAGTGAGATGATCATGTGGCTTTTTTCTTTGAGTTTCTTTATATAGTTGATTACATTGATGGATTTCTATATATTGAACCATCCCTACATTCCTGGGGTAAAACCTTCTCAATCATGATGGATGATTATTTTGATGTGTTTTTGGAATCGGCTTGTGGGAATCTTATTGAGTATTTTTTGCATTGATATTCATAAGGGAGATTGCTCTGAAGTTCTGTTTCTTTGTTGCGTCTTTGTGTGCTTTCAGGTATAAGCATAACTGTGGCTTCATAGGATGAATTGGATAGTGTTCCTTCTGTTTCTATTTTGTGGAATAGTTTGAAGAGAATTGGTATTAGCTTTTCCTTGAAGGTCTGATAAAACTCTGCACTAAAACTATCTGGTCCTAGGCTTTTTTTGGTGGGGAGACTTTTAGTGACTTCTGCTATTTCTTTAGGGATTATGGGACTGTTTAGATGGTTTATCTGCTCCTGATTTAACTTTGGTACCTGGTATCTGTATAGATACCACTTCATCCAAATTCTCAAGTTTTGTTAAGTATAGGCTTTTAAAAGCTCAAGCATAAGTGTATCAAGGATCTTCACATAAAAACAGATACACTGAAACTAATAGAAGAGAAGGTGGGGAAGAACCTTGAATAGTTAGGCTCAGGGGAAAAATTCCTGAACACAACACCAATGGCTTATGCTCTAAAATCAAGAATTGACAAATGGGACCTCATAAAATTGAAAAGCTTCTGTAAGGCAAAGGACACTGTCAACAGAACAAAATGGCAACTAACAGATTGGGAAAAGATCTTTACCAATCCTACATCTGATAGAGCGCTAATATCCAATATATACAAAAAACTCAAGATTAATAGATTCCAGACAAATAACCCTATTAAAAATGGGGTACAGAGCTAAACAATTCTCAACTGAGGAAACTTGAATGACTGAGAAGCACCTAAAGAAATGTTTAGCATCCTTAGTCATCAGGAAAATGCAAATCAAAACAACCTTGAGATTCTACCTCACGTCAGTCAGAATGGCTAAAATAAAAATCTCAGGTGATGGTAAATGCTGTAGAGGATGTGGAGAAAGAGGTACACTCTTCCATTGTTGGTGGGATTGCAAGCTGGTACAACCACTCTAAGAATCAGTCTGGAGATCTGGAGATTCCTCAGAAAATTGGACATAGTATTACCTGAGGACCCAGCTATATTACTCCTGGGCATATACCCAGAAGATGCTCCAACATATAACAAGGACACTTGCTCCACTATATTCATAGCAGCCTTACTATGTATATGTATGTATATGTGTATGTGTATGTGTATGTGTATGTGTATGTGTATGTGTATGTGTATGTGTATGTGTATATGTATATGTATATATTAGCCAGAAGCTGGAAAGAACCCAGATGTCCTTTAACAAAGGAATAGATACAGAAAATGTGGTACATTTACAAAGTGGAGTATTACTCAGCTATTAAAAACAATGAATTCATGAAATTCTTAGGCAAATGGATGGAACTAGAAAATATCATCTTGAGTGAGGTAACCAAGTCACAAAAGAACACACATGGTATGTGCTCACTGATAAGTGAATATCAGCCCAAAAGCTCACAATACCCAAGATACAATTCACAGACCACATGAAGCTCATGAAGAAGGAAGACGAAAGTGTGAGTGCTTCAGTCCTTCTTAGGAGGAGTAACAAAATACTCATGGGAGCAAATATGGAGAAAAAGTGTGGAACAGAGACTGAAGGAGGAGCTGTCTGGAGACTGCTTCACCTGGAGATCCATCCCTTGTACAGTCACCAAATGCAGACTCTGTTGTGGATGCCAGGAAGTTCATGCTTACAGGAGCCTGATATTACTGTCTGCTGAGAGGCTCTGCCAGAGCCTGACATATTCAGAGGCAGATGCTCACTGCTAATCATTGAACTGATCATGAGGTTCACAATGGAGAAGTCAGAGAGAAGACTGAAAGAGATGAAGGGGTTTGGGGCCCCATGAGAGAGCAACAATACCAACCAACTAGAGCTCCCAGGGTCTAAACCACCAGCCTGGGAGCACAAAGGGAGGGACCCATGGCTCCAGCTGTATATGTAAGGGAGGATGGCCTTTAGGGCATACTTGGGAGAGGAAGACCTTGGTCAAGTGAAGGCTGGATGCCCCTGTGTGGGGGAATTCAAGAGTGGGAAGGTGGAAATGAGTGGAGAGGTGGGAGTGGGTGGGGGCACATAAAAGCAGGACGAGGGGTTATAGGATAGAGGAGCTCTGAGTTGGTGGAAATGGGGAAAGGGGATAATAGCTGAAATGTGAAGAAAATATCTAATAAAATTCATCTAAAAATGAATTATTTTTGTAATTTTCATTGTGTATATTCATTATGCATGGTACTGTGTTGTAAAAGGATATATTTATATAAGCATGTCTTTTTACCCCTTGCTCCTACACCCCTCTTCATGCCTCTGTCCTGTCAGTCTCTTCCGTTTCCTTAGATAGTTTCAGTATGACTTTTTGTTAAATATACATAGATACTTTTATGTGACTATATGCAGCTAGAAGCTATATGTTAAAGAAAACACATATTTGTCCTTCTGAGACCTATTTAACTTGCTTCATATGGTTATCTGTGGTCGTATCAACTTCCAGTAGACAATATGACTCTGTTCTCAATTGCTCTCTACATTATTTTTGAGAGAGTGTCTTCAGAGAAACCAGTGCTTATTTGTTGCCGAGGCTTGCTGACTAGTAAGTCTCATGAATCCTGCTGTCTATCCTTACTCCACCTTCAGGGCTAGGTTACAGATGTACCACACAATGTGTGCTTAGTTACATGGATGCAAGGATCTGAATTTAGGTCCTGATGATTGCAAAGCATTTTGTCCACTGTTCCTTGCCCCCTAAAAGTTCTCAGTCCTTTTAAAAGACGTTAACCACTTGCCAAGACGTTAACCATTTGGCTGTTGGAATATCATTTATATATACTCAAAAGTACTAAGAATTGGTCAAAACGTGGGAACAAGAGCCTTTATTCTGCCTAGGGAAAAATCAAACGGATTTCAACTACAGATGCTAATAATAGGGAAATACAAGTGTGAGTTTATGGTTACAAATAAATCACTAAAGTACTTTTAATATCTAACAGATTACCCATCATCCTTTAAAGTCTGTCTTTCAAGTTACTGCTCTACATTGTGCTTGAGCATTTCACTACTATGTAAGCCAGTGCCAACTGTTCAATTTGGAAAGAATCCATTACAGTTTTAACCTATGTGAACGGAAACAATTGCATCTTCAGCCCATCCATTTGTGCTTCAGCTTCTTGTCATGCTAATGGTTCTCTCCCATCTTGTGGATATTATATATTGGGATCCTAGGTGTCCATGCAGGTGTCTTGATTCACAGTGCAGTGAATCCTACAACTTTACATTGTAAGAAATGAAGCTGTCTAGTCCTGTCCTTCAGACCAATCACACCCCTAGATAACTTGTTTTCTAACCATGCACCAAGATTTAAGAATGTGTTCAGGGTCCATTTGTTCCCTGGAGACAATTATTTGGAAAAGTGACTTTCTTCTGAGTAGTCTGTTGATCCCTCTACCATGGTAGAGAGTCAGTGATGTCCTCTGCACACAGTCTTAAGGAAGATAAACACGATTTCAACAATTGCCCTGAGTGTCTTTCCTGACTTTTAGTTTTCTGATGCCAGAACCAATTATTATCAAGTAGGGTGCTGCTTGTTCCCAATTCTACATGCTGTTCAGTTCTGCTTTGGGTGGCTGGACAGCGCTGTTTGTCAGGCCTTTAGCTTATGATGCATTTGGGACTGGCTTCCTTCTCCCGGAGATGCTTATTCTCTTCTTCAAGTCTTTCATACTCCTGCTGGATTTTCTTCTCTTCCTAAAAAGTGACAGGAAAAGAAAATGAACCATTGCAAGGGGTCGATTCCTGTGTTCTATGCAGTTTCCATACTAGTTAATTTTGATTATTTAATTTCTTAACATTTCTTTGGACCTTAATTTTTATTATAAATTTGACCTGCTTTTATTTATGATTAAATTTTAGTGTTTAGGGGTCCCTTTAGCTAAGAAACAGTTCCATTGGTGAAAGGAAGCTACTGTCTAATTGAGTTCCAAGCATCCATGTCTGTGGCTCACAAACACGTGTAACTTTAGCACCAGGGCATCTAACTCCCTCATTGGGTCTCTAGAAATACTGGATGCATACAAACAATTACACACAGAAACAGACACAGACACGGACACACACACACACACACACACACACACACACACACACATGCATGCTTAATTTTCTTTTTTAATGAAGAGAGTATAGATGATGCTACAATCATAATACCTGAGATTTGTGCTCAAGGGCCCTCTGAAACTCCTCCTCCATGTGTGCCCGTTCCTTCTCCATCTTCTCAGTCAACTGTTTTATGTGCTCCTGATATCTCTGCTCCTTCTGTTCCATAAACTGCTCATTCTTCTTTCGCATTTTCTCCAGCAGTTTTGAGGCATTCTCTGCAGCTTCAGCTTTCACACGCTCCACTGTGAAGGAAAGCAAGAAAGAAGGTATAAATGCTGTCCTACTCTTTCTCTAAGACTTCATTGTTACTGCTGAATTCATAGTGATACCCAGGTCTGACGCCAGCCAGTAAGATGCAGCTTTATTCTTTTAGCTGTAGTTTAGGGTCCCAGGATTACAGGTTATTTAAACTTTTCATGGCTTTGGAAGGCACACAGTCCCTAACATGTGTCTCACCTTCAATCTCCTTTTCCCTTTCTGTCATAGCTTGGTCTGCCCGTAGAATTGCATCTATTATATCCTCTTTTGACTGAAAATAGTTTTTGAGAGCTTCTTCAGCCTTTGAGCACAGGGAACATAAAGTTAACAGGAAGAATGATACAAACTTTTGTACCTTCTTCCCTACTGACCTTTCCTCTAATGATGTCAATCCCAGAAGCAAGCACACAGTCTAGGCTGGACCTCAGGAAGGAATGCCTGTTATTGGAGGCCTCTGTTAGAAAACAAAGACTGTTTTTTTAGACAGAGGGTTCTAATTTTGGAGTTACCTGTACTATGGTCATAGATGTGTAAGTTTGCTGAAGAAGTAATCCCTCATGGAGAACAAATAGATCAGAGTGAATGAGAGAGGAAGGAAGAGTGGAGTTGGGAAAGATGATAGACAGAGAGACATCAGATAATATTATTTAAAGGTACTGTGAAGACCAAACTGATCAATTATAAATTTTGTTTAAGGGGTTGTCATTGAGTCCTTTGCAACATAAAGAGTGTAGCTGAAATGGAGGGTGACGGTCACACTGGTGGTTAATGTGATCAGTTTGAACTCAGTTGTTAACTGTATCTAATAGGTGAGCAGGACATATTCAGTATGATAATCTTCACATATGTCATACACAAAGCGCATATTCCTGTAGTTCCCCAGTGATGCTTGGAGACCATGCAGTCTGGTGGTAAGGAACTTCCCAGGAGATACATAACCATAGTTACCTGCACCCCCTTCCCAGGTTCTTCATAGTACTTTTTCTTTAACTCCTGTATCTTCTGGTTAAAAAGACAGTAACCACGTGGTTTGTAAAAAACACCCTGCTTCACATCTTCCTCTAGTGGACCGAAAATATCCCGAAGCAGAGCTGAGCATCGATCTGAGGATGCTTCTTGATTCTTCTTACAGAATTCCTTTTGCTCTTGTTCTAATTTCATCTTTAGGGAAAAAAAGGTAAAGAAAAAAATAATAAGAAAAAGAAAGCCAGAGTTTAGAATTTTGTAGAGCATTCCTTAAAAGAAAAGCAAATAGAAAACACAAAACCAAATCAAATGCAAAACAAATAAAGTCGTATGAGCACTGACTCTAACTAGATCTTTGCCTCAGATGCCAGCTTTTACTGATGTAATTCTTGCTCCTTGATAGTGAAGTTCAGAGCAGAGATTTACACCTTTAGACATATACTACATTTTAAGATTGGGTAAAGATGACACAAGGAGTGGAAGTCCCCTCTTTTAGGTTGAGTGGAGATGTGTTTTGGGAACACCTTGGATAGAGTAACAACCTCATTTTGAGTCTCATAGTCCTCCTTAGCTAACTTATGATAATGTATCTGAATAAGTTGTGCTACCAAATTATTTATCTGTTGTTCACAAAGTTATTCAGTCTATTTAAGTCCCAGAGACTAAAAGAAATAAGCAAAAATAATCCAGTTAATAGTCCCAAGATGGGAGGAAGTAGGGTTGACAACCATGGAGAGGTTGAAAGCCAATTCTTGTACCAGCTCTCATCTTTCTCTTTTTCTCTCTGTCTTTTCTCAGCACCTTCTCTGACCTTTTTCATGTTCTTTTTAAGCAGAGAGGGACCACCCAGAACCCCCTCTGACAGGCGATCTGAATTCTTGCTTAGGCTACAAGGCTAAGCACTGCAAGGGAATATAAATAAAAGTTAAAAATATCTCTCTGGGTTCCCTGAGGGACAAGCCTCACTGCATAGGGGTTGATGTCAAAAGTATCCCTTCTCCAGGAAAAAGATATTGGGATGGGTATGGCCCTCATGTCTCACTGGACAACCACAGGGGTCCGGAGCCATTACAAGGTCCCCTTCAATTACTTGAGGTCAGGCCTCTATCCCCGCCTTCCCAAGATTAGAATTGCCACAGCCCTTCTACACTTAGAGAAGGGAGGAGATGTCAGGGACAGCCCTGCTTATACACTGAAGGCCTAAAATCAGTCATAGGCCTAAAATCAGCAATAGGCCTGTCATACATGTATACTAACATCAAGTCTTGGGTCTCTGTGGAAAAGCATTGAAACAGAGGGCTATACGCTATTGTAAACAGGCAGCTTTTGTGGAAATTTACCAGCCTGAGTAGTCATAGACCTTGTAAATAGGTATCCTTGGCAGATAATACCAACTTAGATAAGGACAAGTGAATCATAGACAGAGTCATAGTGACCTATCCCCTGAACATTTACCCAGGCAATACCCTGGCCTGAAAGATATCTGTACTCCCCCTGAACACCCACACTCCAGTGTCATCCCCTTCCCCACATCTTGCCTTTTTGTGTTTATAACCCCTGTGTGAATAAGTAAAAATTATGATTTGATTTAAGAAAAATAAATAAAAAGATGACACAAGGAATAAACATGGCTCAATGTTAATTTGTTATTGGCTTGAATATTACAACAGTCTGCTGACACTGGGCATACAATGTGATCAGACACACTAATTACTTCACTGTCTTTAATTCCTTGAATGGTGGTATTATTATCTTATTCATGACAGCAGAAATGTTTCAGAGCTTTGAGTCTATTGTAATTCATTTTTGTATTTATTATTAATAGGTATTTGTTACTACTTCAAAATCTAGTAGCAATTGACTAATTACAGACACTAGTTTCATTTCTTTTCTAAATCTACATTCAGAAAACTTGAGAAAAAATTACCTCCAATTTTGTTAGGAACACTTGATTATCATCTTTGAAGGAATTTTCGATGAAGATCTTGGTGGCTTCTTTCTCATAGGTCCTGTGCATGTCCAGCAGCTTCTGGAGCGTCTCTGTGGGGAGCTTCACACTCTGACCCATCTGCTCGTCATAGTGAGCAATGGCCCTTTGCATTGCAGCTGAATTCTCTATCTGGGCCAAAGCCAGGACAGCACTCTCCATGCAGGGTATAGACCCACTGCTGATGGCATCGACATAGGTTGTCACCAAACTCTTTAGTCCTACAACCAGGAAACACATAACAATGTTTGCTGCAGATGGATGAAGACAAGTCTATTCTGTGAAATTCTAGGTATGTCAGTCATTGATGTCATAAAGCATCAGTGTCCTTAGCATCATGGAAGAATGACAAATGGAAGCATCCCAGCCTCTCTCTCATAGTGATGGACTTAGACTTTCCTCTTAGCAAGATCCTCTCATGAGGTTCCTGCAACCCCAAAGGCTAAGAATGCTGGATAGAGGTTACACAGGCCCATGTCTATGGAATGCTTGCATCCATTTTTACACAAGCACTATGACAACAGGCTCCATGCCTCCATCATGCCTGTCTGTGTCACCAACACTGTCCGTATTAAGTATTTCATTCCCATTTGGGAACAAAACATTGTCATAAACTCTCTGTCAGGTTGATTAGAATAAATAGAATTACCAAAAAAAATGTTCTGTGTGTGCTAACTTGACAATGATCAGCTCCATGTACATCTTATTGGACTTATTTTAACATTTAGAGCTATACTTGTTTAGTGACTATCTTATTAGCCTACATAAGTCCAGTGTACGCAGGTGAGTTAAGTTTTCTTAAGTTCTTTTTTTTTTTTGCATTCTTTTATCTTTTCCAGCAAGACAATCTGACAGACAAATTGATTATAAATTCTGGTTACATGTGCAGTTTAGCAGGGCAGTGGTGATAGTTTAATGTTTCTTCAAAGCTGAAGTAGGTCAGGGCTGTCTCCTGATAGTGTGGCCTATACAGTGAGCAGACAGACTGGGAAAGGACTCACGTCGTCCGTTGACCCTGAGGCCTCCTGAAATGGTTTTAACCTTGGAAGACCTGAACACATAGGAACAGAACTCTGCCACTTGTTCCACGAAGTCAGGGTCCAGGTCTTGGTCCTGCAGTGATTCCAGCTGGTTAAGCTTCTTCCCGAGTGCAGGGCGCTCAAAGACAAAGCATTTCTTAGTTGGGAAGAATTTACGGATACAGATTCGAGGCAGATTTAGATCTTTTTCATTTTGTCCAGTACCTAGATGGAGTGAAAAACAGGATTTTAAGCTATGATGTGTGAGCTGAATATATGTTTTAAATTCAATCATGTGAATGTTTGCAATCCTGGACTGCTCAAAACTTAGGCAGAAGAATTATAAGTTGAGGCCAGCCTGGATCACATAGTGAGTGAGACCCTGAAAACACACAACAAGAAGAGAGAATAGGAATGTGTGGGGTTGGTCAGTGTTTTCTACTTCAACTTTTTTTTTTGGAAAAGGCATTATAAATACTGGTAATTTTATCAGGAAAGGTGGCTTTTAAGGATTCAACCCACTTAGAGTAGGTGGACTGTTTGCACAGACAACATGCAGACCCATGAGGACAGCATCATTTGATTTCCATAGATTACTGACAACCCATCATGTCTGGGGGCCACAGTATTCCAGTAGTTGGGGAATGTAACACTTTACTCTATTTTTTTCAAATATATCTTAATTTTAAAGCAGAGTAGTCAATCTTTGTATTGGAAACTTAATTAATCTTAATTAATCTCTGTAATGGAAACTGAAAGACAAATAAATAAGAGAAATCCTTATCTCAATCTGACAAATCATACATTAAACACTAATTTCTATGTATAGTCAGCTAGAAGAAATAAGAACTCCAGGTATAAGAAAAATATAGACAGAAGAACCTGAACTTTCAGTTTTGTTTTGTTTTGTTTTTATCCTCATTTACCAGTTGTATGTCTCTTACCTTTAAGAAGCTTCAGGGAATTCTCTAAATATTCATCTGCTGAGATAGGCTGCCCATGTATTTTCAGCTCAAGAGAGAAGTCCCTCAGACTCCACACAAAGTCTGGGAAGAAGCTCACATACTCATCTGAGTCCTCTAAATCATGATCCTTAGGGGAGCATCTTGTTCTGATTCTGTGTGTCATCTCTGTCACATAGCTGATTAGATAATTAAGGAAGGCCACCAAAACAACCTGAGCACCACCCAAAGCTCCAGGTACCCAATGCCACAGTAATTCCACATCTTTCCAAATGTTGACCAAAGTCTTCATTTGCTTCACCCCTAACTTGAGTGTGAACACTGACTGCTACATATATGTGTGTTATTATCATTTTATATTGCATTAGGTAAAATCTAGAGTCATGAAGGTAGGTCTGAACTATAGGAAGGATACTGCAGCTGGTCCATGACCTGCTGGTTGATGGCTCCCATGCTATTGTACACAAAGGTGCTGCTTAGTAGTATAGCCAGGGCAAAGATCCAACAGTCATTCTGGTTGTCACCCTGGAAGTCAGCACACATGTGAGTTGAGATTATGTCTTGTTCTTATATCACTTTCCAAATCAGCAGTGGTAAACTATGCACACTTCATGAGAGGGCATATTAGTCTTAAAAATTGAAACCTTTGTAACCTATGCAAGGTAGAAAACCAAACAATAGAAACAGCAAAAACCTACAGCTGCTGTCCAGAGCACTTGCAGGGTGATTGTTCTCTTAGTTTGTGGATTCATTTGTAATGACTCTCACAAGAGCTGTTTATCGTGTTTTAATTCTGCAGAATACCATTTTGCTGTTATACAATCCAGTCTTGTGATAGTTCCCCTCCTTATTGTTGGCTAACCATGACCATATGTCATGTAAGTATGAATGATTAGGAGGGAATGGTGAGGTTCAAACTCTTACTGAAAAACTACACACTTTACAGCCTGCATTCAATTTCCAGAACCCACATAGGGGAAAATAGAACTGATCCCACATATTGTCCTGTTAACTCGACATGTGCAGTGTAGCTCATGCAACATGGTACTTGTGATGAACTCACTCACACATTTACATGTGCACAAGCATGCACACGTAGGTACATGCAAACACACACACACACACACACACACACACACACACACAAACAAACAATAATAAAAGATTTTAAAACAGCATAGACAACAGTATAATGCATTCAGAGGTTAAGGCTGAATTACAAATGGAAATCCATTCTTACTTTCTCCACATCTCCCAAGCCCTCAGTGTCAAGTAGAACTAAGGTGTGATCAAGCTTCTTGGGATGAGGCACACACCACATCCAGATGCCCTTGGTTTCAGACTGCACAGTGGAGCCCACAGAGAAACCTGAAAACCAGAGATATAAGGAGGGGTTAGATACTTATCATCAAGGCTTTCAGAAAGTAATAATAAAATTAACATATTTTTAGTAGAAAGTGTTTAAGTGTGCTTGCTGATCTTTAAGAAGATTACAATTCAATTCTCAGCATCTACAGAGCAGATGACAACTATAGAATACCAGTTTTAGAGAAACTTATGCTTTTGTCTAACAGCGATGAGTGCCAGGTATGCACATAGTACACAGACAGAATATTCACACATGTGAATTTAAAACAAATGACTCTTTCTTGAAAAATCAATGCAAGCAAGTCAGAAGAATTAGTTGAAACCAAAACTAGCACTGATATAACAGAAATTCATTTTCAGATATGCAGAATGCAACAGTCACAAGGCCTCCAGATTTGTACCAATGTTCCAAAAGGAATGTGTAGCAGGGTCAGTCTTTTAGATGGACACTGATGAGCTGGCTGTGTGTGAGGCTGTGATAAAAAAGCAGATATAACCATGGAGACCATGGGTTGTTAGAGATGCCAGGACTGATGGATGCCACCTGAGGAAAGCTGGAGTCAGTGAGTGCCCCTGACCCCAGAGAAATACCTTGTACCCTTTAAATAGCAGTATCCTAGAGGCAGGGTCTGCAGATAATAGAGTATAGAAGACCCCATATGCTTTGTATTCTGCATGTAGAGCTATAGCATCTGGGGTTTGCCCTGCTGGGGTTCAGTCTTGTTATGGAGTGTTCTTCCCTTCCCATCCTCCTGAACACTGGAAATGGGAATGTTTATTATGTGACATTGTATATCACAAGTTGTCTTGAATCTGAAATGTGACTTAGAATTTTTTATACTAGTAGCACTATAAAACTAAAAGAACTATTGAAAATGGAGCCAGTGATTTAGGATCCAGGAGCAGAATGCTTTGTATTGCATATAAAATATTCACCACAGGACCATGTATTTGAACCTTGGTCCCAGTTAGTTCCACTGTTTTGGGAGAGATGGATGCATTAGGAGGTAGGATTTGCCTGGCAGAGGGAAGGCCTTAGAATGTTAATACTGGGCTTGCTTGTGGACCTGTGCTGTCTGTTTCTTGGTCATCCATGATACAAAAATGTCACAAATTCCTACCAGTACACATAGAGCCCCAAAGCCCTGTCTCCTCTGCCATAGTGGACTGATAGACCCTGAACTCTGAGCAGAATACACCCTTCTTCTTTACATTGCTTCTATTAGGCATTTGATCAGTGATGAGACTAACACAACCTAGAAACCTGAAAGGCTGGGCTCTGACAGGTGTCTCTATAGCCATCTTCACATGAGCATCATTCAGGCTACTCAACTGTCTTCTCCACAGTGAATGGATAAGACAATGTTTAGGCATACCTGACCATTGTCCCTGAAAACAGAAGACTGTTTTGCTGTCTTGTTCTCACAGTGACAAACCTTGAAGGAATCATGTTAAATGGGAGAACAAGTAATGAAAAGCCTATATTTTGTGTGAGTCCATGTATGTGACACTGCTAGGACAGTCAAAGTCATTCATGTAGCATGTGGAATAGAGGGATGGAGTGGGCAATGGGCCAGTTGTAGAGATGGAAATACATAGATGCATTGATTTATTTAATGCCAAAGATCTGGATACTTAAAATAAACTATAAAGAATAATCTTATATAATTTATGATAATAAGAAAGTTAACACATGTACCATAGATATACTTTTTAAGCAGTAAAAACCTGTGGGGCTGTAGAAATCCTGGGGTGTTTGGCCACGCCCCCAGAATCCAGAGACCTAACATGTAGTTAGTTGGTCACTTAAGGTACAGGTAGAGTGCATGAAACAGGTCTGTCTCAAGACTTACATATTAATGAATTACCTAGAGGCTGGGACGTAGATATCTAAATTTTCATCTCCCAAGCCCCTCCTCTTTCAAATATGAGGAAGCCCCTCCTGGCATTTTGTGGGAGAGCACGCCATCCAGATACAACTGCCATGACAATAAAACTTCTATGTCTTGATTCCACGTGTCTCCTGGAACTCTGGACTCCTTGTGTAAGTGGGAAACTCGTGCCAGGGAAAGCCTTCCCCACACTCCCTTCTGCAGCCGCCCCCGGGCTCTCTCCCCTGCAGCAGCAGTTCATCTACTGCCTTTTCGGGCTGCCCCGTCCTGTGCATCCGAGCCCTCGTGGGCTGCCCTGGGGACTCAGCCATGGCCACTGGGCATGCTTGGTCCCCGTTCTCCCTCTCCCAGCCATCTGCAGGGGTCCCGTTCTCCTCTGCAACCACAGTTCCTGGGACTGCTCGGCTGCATCGCGCTGTCAAGATCGAACCATCAGCTGAGCCACGCTGCTGAGCCCCAGGGACTGCGGACTACACCGCAGCTCCCCAGGGATGGCAGCGACCGAGATTCGTGGGTGCCCCTGACCCCGCCTGCGCCTCACGTGAGTTTTGAACCACAGCTGGCACAACGTGGGGCACAGACACCCAGGGACTTCAAGAGTGAATGGGCTGCTCAACAGGGCATGGCGTCTAGATTCTCCTGTTTCCTCAGCACACACTGTTGCGTGCACTCCCTTGCCTCTATTCTGCTGCGTGTCCATAGACCCTCAGAATAGAGATCAATATCAGCACGCTGGCCTGTCCAAGCACAACCCCACCCACCCTCACAGTCTCTGTCCTGCTGCGCTCCCCCACCTGTGGCGTTTGGGGCCCAGAACAGAGATTATACATTCAAGAGCCTTGTGCCCATGCCCACTGAAATCTGGCTGACTTCATTCCCGCCCGAGTCCATTGCGGTGATCTCTGCCTCCCTGAGACATCTGCTCCAGACAGGAGAAGTGGACAACTCCACGCCCGTGCTCCGGAGATACACGGACCATCATTATTTCCCCCTGCTAGCAGTAGACAATGTGTGCAGAGCCAGCTCCAAAAGCGCTCCCTGCTGGTGCCTGTGAAAACCGTTAGTTACATCTCTGTCCATCCATCCTTCACCTCCACTCTCTCTCCTTCTCGTGTTCCTGGCTAATGTCTTTCCTCTAATTGTTAACTACAGTCTAACTCCTGCCTAGGTCAAAAGGACTAGGTTTCTCTCTCCACGTGTTCTCTACAAGATGGCAGAGACTCCTTAATCTCCATTCTTTACCCTCCCCTCAGAAATCTCCCATGCGCTGCCTGCCAACAGAGGTTATCGCCTCCCCCTCTGTCTTTCTCACACACAAAAAGCGCCTGAACTGAGAGTTGCCTGCCAGCTTCTCCCAGAAGCTGCTGGCTCCATGCCTGCCTCTAGGTGTCTTCCTCCCATGGCTCAGATCAAGTTCCTATGTTTCTCGCTTTGAGCTGTTCTTCAAAGTTGGCCTTTCTTCTCTTTCTCTAAGAAAAACAGAAGGGGACAATGCCCTGGCTTCTAGCAGGCCCCTCTCCCACTGCTCTTAAACCCTTCATTAATAATTTCCTTCCAAACAGGAATACCTACAGTTATGTTTGTGCTTCTCAACCCAAAATTTTCTTGCTTTTATTTAAATCCTTCCTTTTTTTCCCTAACAGGAACCTATAAAACAACAACCTTTGTAATTTTCAGCCAAAAATGTCCTTTTCTCTCTAATACACGTGATATATGCCCAGCACTTTCTTCAACTTTTTAACATTTCTTCAAGGTTTGAAAGTCATCTAAATCTATTTCCACAGGTTAAATCAACATGCTGATCACCATCTTTCAGCTTTTAATTAACAACTAATTTCCTTTCACAGACAAACTGTGGATGCCTATTTCAGATACTAGTAACACAATGTTTTTCTCCTTCAGCCATCCAAAAACAGACTCAAAGATACCTTCCAGGACTAAAATTTCCTCAAACACCTTCAGCTTTCCAGGAGTAATTTAATGCTGGATATCCAGGCTTTCCAGACATCTCGCTACCGGAGATGCTGCTTCCCTGTGATTATACCCACAGATCCAGGAGAGACAATGCCATCTTCTGGAACCTGCCTGAGATGCCAAGCAGCCTCCTCTCCAGACATCTCGTCAGACTGCAGACTCCAGAGACACGCTGACACTGATATTTAGAGACAGCACCACCTCCTTGAACCTGCCAGGCTGCCTTCTCCCAGTCATCTCGTCTGACTGATGACCCAGAGATGCTCGCTAAGACACAGAAACACACGCTGAGATGGAAGACAAACCCAGACCTTCCAGCCACAGATGAACTCTTGCCAAAGTCACATAGCTGAAGTGATGTGTTAGTGAGGAAATCATAATGCCTATTTAGATTAATCAGATGCCATTACTCTCGGATTGTACAATATGTATTTAATTGATTCAACGACTCCTTGCTTTCCCAACCCAACTCTTAATTCCCATTACCTTTGGCTTGGTTATGCTACACCTCCCGGCCTGTGTAGTGTTTTCTTTTGACTTCCTCATCCAAAATTTTCACTACAAGTGACACCTCTCCTAAGAGAGGGAGTTGTGGGGCAGTGATCTACGAGTAAGGCCAGATGCTTGGTAGAAGAGCTCTAAAACCCCAGCACCCTGGTTTGGAAAACCACTGGGACAGAAGATGATTCGACCTTTTCCTAGGGCTCTCACTATCTCACCTTCATCCTTCCACAGTCACTCTCACAGAGAGGCCCACAGTCATTTGTCACATGGGAGTAACATCCCCACATGTGGCCTACATATATCTCCTATAATCTACACCTTCAGAGATGCCCCTCCTTCTATGAAAGAAAACAGGGTGGGATGTGGGGCTGTAGAAATCCTGGGGTGTTTGGGTATGCCCCAGAACCCAGAGACCTATCATACAGTGGGTCATATAAGGCACAGGTAGAGGGCACGGAACAGGTCTCTGCCTCAAGATTTACATATTAATGAATTACCTAAAGCCGGGACATAGATATCTAAATTTTCATCTCCCAAGCCCCTCCTCTTTCCAATATAAGGAAGCCCTCCTGGCATTTTGTGGGAGAATACGCCATCCAGATAAAACTACCATGACAATAAAACGTCCATATTTTCAATTCCAAGTGTCTCCTGGAATTCTGGACTCCTTGTGTAAGTGGGAAACTCAAGCCGAAGGCCTTCCCCACACTCCCTGCTGCAGCCGCCTGCGGGGCTCTCTCCCCTGGAGCAGCAGTCTGTGTACCGCCTTTGCGGGCTGCCCCTGTCCTGTGCATCCGAGCCCTCGCGGGCTGCCCTGGGGACTCAGCCGTGGCCGCCAGGCATGCTGGGTCCCTGCTCTCCCTGTCACAGACATCCCTGGGGCTCCCTCTCTCCTCTGCAACCCTGATTCCCAGGACTACTTGGCAACGTGGAGCTGGCAAGGTCGAACCATCAGCTGAGCCACGCTGCTGAGCCCCAGGGACCAGGGACTACACTGTGGCTCCCCAGGCAGCGACTGGTGCCCCCGACTCCGCCCGTGCCCTTTGTGAGTTTTGAACCACAAAAAAACATTGTTTGTACATGAACATTGTATCAATGCCTTTAAGCTAATTACCATGTAAATTAAATTCAATTAATTTCTTCCATTCTGCATCAAGGAAAGCAACCCTTTCTGGTTTTAGAAGGGAAACTTAGAGACAGATATGGTGGTGCAGACATGTAAGCAGCACTCAGGAGGCTGAGACAGGAGGATCATGGGTTTGGGTGCAGCCTGACTACACACTGAGCTAGATACTTGCTTGAGCTACACAGCATGACCTTGCCTCAAAAATGAAAGCAAACAGAAAAAGCAGCTATGACAACAACACAAAGGACCCCAAGGGACAGCAGTGAGTAAAGGATTAAATTCTTCACATTCTCATTCAGCTAGCAGACAGTGCGAGTGCACACAGGGCACAGCACAGCCTTGTTGGTGACACTCACCTGATCTCTTCCCAGCCAGCCTGTTCATCAGGTAGGATTTGCCTGTGCGGTAGAGCCCCACAATGGCCACCACCACCACAGGCTGTGTGATGGCAGACAGGATCTCCAGGGCTTTCTGGTTAGCTGTCAGTTGTCCTTTCACATTCTCAATGAGGCAGATAGGGCTTGGCATGTTGTTCTCTGATGCCATGGCAAGTGCCTGTCCCCTGTGTATAAACAGACAGATAAGATTAACTAGAAATAACCCTTTTCAGTCAGAAGGTAGAGTTATGAAACTCTGAATCAACAGCACATTGTTTTGTACATCAGAGGCATAGCTGAGAGATGACATATAGTGTTTTAGAATTTCATAAAGTATTTGCAAATATTTTTGTGATGTAATTGTGACATTTTATTGCTCTCACAACAGGAATATTCTTTAAATATTTCAGCATTGATTACTTTTCATATTAAAGATTTTACAATAGATATCAAATTTGAAAACAAACTATGATTTAGAGAGATTATTTTATGATGCATGTGCATATAATCAATTAAATATTTATTTATTATAATTAAAATGAAGAAACACACTCAGGAATTAATATTTGATATGAACAAATTCTTGAGATTTAAAATATATTCATTCTACCTATACATGTGGTTATTCTCGTGTCCTGGGCATAAGTATAATTTTTCTTGCCATTCCAGATAAGGAACAAACACGAAACAACAGAGTAATTTTTGTACAATTTATGAACATATGTGACAGTGACTCTTCTAGGGACATAGTGCCATAAGAGAAGCTCCCTGAAACTTAAACAGATAATCAATAAATGAGATCAAAGTCCGGGAGAGTCTTCATTCCCCAACACAAACACTGGATATTGAAGAAAGCAACTTTGATATAAAAAGCAAGAGTTCAGAGAGCTTGTCCTGACTGTTGGAGAGAAAGTGCTGGGTGCCCTTCCTAGCCTTGAGCAGTCTGAACATACCTTGCTTGCCACAGGACCTTAACACCTAGGTGAAGCTAGCTGCTTTGTTTATACTTGCAACTTCCTGCAATAATTTCGAAGTTCTGTTGAACCTGCTTTACAACATTATCCAGCTGTAACAAAGGGTGGGTTCGGTGAGGGCTTCCACTGTATAAACAGTGCTGAATATTAAACTTTGAGCCTTGATCAGAAAACTTAGTTTTGGCTCCATGTTTTTCTTGCCTCTCCATCTCCTGTTCATTTCCAGCCCCTCTTTCAGGTAAATCCAGTTCGTCCATGGCCACTGGCAGCTACAGTGGTGCAAAGATATTACTTCCTGTTCTTATCCCTTTGGTGTTCTGTTTTTTGTTTTCCCATTTGTAGAGAAGACAGAGAAGTGCAGAGAGGAAGAAGAGAGACACTCAGAGTGTGAGGGGTAGGAGCTGACCAGGCAGAACAGACTCATCAAACAAAACTATGGTGAGTGAGAACGGAGCCTGGACCCAGATTCTGATTTCTAGAAAGGAGGCACAACTTCCTGAGGGCCTGGAGATGGGTGCTAAGATAAACAGATCTTGTCTTTAGTCTTGTCTGCAGGGGGATTTTCTAGAGAAATCTTGGTACTATGACATTTGAATCTTGCAGGGGAAGGTTAAGAAGTAAGTGGGCTCTTTCTATCTTCTGGCTATTATAAACAACGCTGCTATGAACATAGTGGAGCACATGTCCTTGTTATATGTTAGAGCATCTTTTGGGTATATGCCTAGGAGTGGTATAGCTGTGACATCAGGTAGTACTATGTCCAACTTTCTGAGGAACTGCCAGACTGATTTCCAGAGTGATTGTACCAGCTTGCAATCCCACCAGCAATGGAGGAGTGTTTCTCTTTCTCCACATCCTCACCAGCATCTGCTGTCACCTGAGTTTTTGATCTTAGCCATTCTGACTGCTGTGAGGTGGAATCTCAGGGTTGCTTTGATTTGCATTTCCCTGATGACTAAGGATGTTGAATATTTCTTTAGGTGCTTCTCGCTAGAGTAGGTGGGTGGGTGAGCAAGCTCATAGAAGCAGAGGCAGAGAGGATGGGATGGGGGGTCTCCAGAGGAGACACCAGGAACATTTGAAATATAAATAAATGAAATATCTGATTAAAAAAAAAAGAAGTGGGTATGAGTAATGAGCCAATCTTATGGCTGAAGGAGGAAATTCACTTGGCAACCAAGCTCAGAGGTGTGGGGGCAACTGCCTTGTTTTTCCTTTTCTCTGGGATTCAGCTGTGAACTGAGGTTTCCAGAAAATAGCCACAGCTGTGTCAATGAACCTACAAGGCCAAGTGATCAGAATTTCTGTGCTTGTGGAGAGCTGCAATGTTGTAAATTCTGGAGCCAAGTTTTCCTGGCTATCCTTAGCTGCCTTTGTATTCATTTCTTCTGCCTGGATCAAATTCCTGCATGTTGCTATAATTGGCCTGCCCCATGATGTCACCCATGAATTTAGAAAGTATCTTGATCTGTGACTTTCTTTTTCCCTGTTGCTGCAGAAACTTCAAGAAACCTGTCAAGTTGGGACATGGTGCATGGGGTGAGCTGAGTTTGTGTTCCTGGCCCATTGGTCACTCATACTGAGCTCTACAGCAGATGTTAGCTCTTAGCCCCTGTTTGTTTTCACATCAACACAGTGTTTCCTTGCTTTGTCCTTTCACAGACATGGGGCTGTTCACCCTGCATCTCATTTTGTTTCCCCTCATGAATCCCAGCCATGGGCAGTCCTCTTAGTAGGAGTAGGACTGAGTCAGCCCAGCTTTATCACTGACTATAGTCATTTAACTGTGCTCATCAGCAGAGATAGTGTGATTACAGAGGAAGACAGTCCCAGTACATTTCTCACATACATCTGCTATTCACTAAGTCAAAGCAAGTCCAACAGTGACATTTAGAGACTGGCTGTCAGGGGTATAATAGCACCCAGGGGTTCATCATCTGCCATGTCCCAGCTTGTGTCCAGGAACCATCTTTTCTAGTTATGGTGGTTCTAAAGAAAATGAATCAACACTCAAAAATATCATCTCTTTCCTGTCCATGCTTCTGGCCCTATGTTTCCTGTGTAGATTTTCCCAGACCTAGCAAGAGCACGGGTCCCTTCTTACATGCTCTTACTTCTCAGTGACAATGGACACAATCTATCATGTGACTTTTCTTTCTTCCTGTAATGCTGTGAGACTTTCTAGATTTCCACAAGAGAGCAAATGCTGAAAAGCACTGTAATTTCCATACAGTGGTGAAGCATGCCTCTTATCCCAGCACTCAAGAGACAGAGGCAGGCAGATCTCTGAGATTAAGGCCAGATTGCCCTACAGGACAAGTTCCAGGATAGCCAGGACTACCAGAAAAGCATTGTCTTAAAAAATATATCGAAAGAAACAAAGAAAAGAAGGAAAGGAGGAAGAAAATCATTGTAAACCTTTGAACTGTGTTGAAGGACGGAGAAGCTGAAAAGAATTTGACCATGAAAGTGAATCAACTATGGAACAAAGGCTGCAGACAGCTATGACAGTGAATGAGTTTTATCAGGCTTTCCGGAGCACAGCCATCTATTTGTAATGCAAACCCACTTGGTGTTTAAAATCATGTCTAAGCCATATAGAATAGATGTAATAATTTTCGGGTTTGTGGCTGCTTGGAAAACCATAGATCAGGAAAATAGGTATAATCCTTTTAAAGTCTACTTTCTGAAAATAATGTAACAGGCCCCCAGATCTTAGGACAACTGACTGCATGATGGAAATGCCATTCAGGTCATAAAATACAACAGGGAGACAGTATCACCAGCCAAACAAAAACAAAGAGCTACTGCATCCAAGTTCGTAGCTCTGTGAAAGCTCCTAATGTACGAACCTTGCTTTCTGGCTTCTGTATTTCTGCTCCTGGTTTAGTGTTCTTGTTAACTGAAGTATGCCAAACAAGAACATGGATTTTGTGCTTAAAAGCTCACCCCGAGAAAGGTTCAAACTACACTGGGATCCTGAACATCATGTGTAGCTTGCTAATGCAGACTTCCTATTGGCTTAACCCATGTCTAAGAACTCTTCTCTGTTAGATACAAAACAGCATTTAAGAAGATCAGAATGTTCCCCTGTTTCTCAGCCAGTTCTGTTTCCCTGTATACCTCTTATCCTGTTCTGTTTCTCTGGATTGACCAATGGCTTTTGCTGTGTGAGACTCCACTCCAGGGCCAAAAACCTGTAGTCCTTCCTGATGGAGACCCTAATCCACTAGGCTCTTGCAGATTACCCATAGAAACAAATAATCAAAACCCCAAAAAGTCCCACTCTGGAGCTGTTGCTTGTCTTGCAGCTTTACTCTTGCTCAGGGTCCGTGATTCTGCTGGTTCTCCTGTGAAGTCACATAGCGGCTGAGCCTCCAACCCAGGGTACCCTGCCTTATAAGTGGAATGCACACCAGAAGGTAAAAATAGTTCTCCAGGCTCCCGGCCTACTCTAAGCAGCACCAGGTTAAAAAGGGGGAGGGGAGAGACTCACTCCTTCCTCTTTCATAACTTTTGTGTTTGTTTGTTTGTTTTTCAACCAATGTTCCTTATATTTGGAAAATTCAAAATTCACTGCTCTGTGGGGGGGCAAAGAAAAAGTGCCTGGGACTGATCAAGGGTAGAGCTGCCTGACATTGCAGGCTGGACAAGATGCACTTTTCTGTCTGTATAACACTGACAAAAACAAATGTCAACCCTTTCATTATGTTCTTTTTAGAAGAATTAAAGACAGCTGTCACCCAGTAGGCTTCAGATATTTGAAAAAATCATGATTAAAAATTAGAACAATAAAGGCAAAACTATGTCCCAGTTGCTGGAGGGAGCTCAAAAGGTTTTGAACAACAGAGATCTGATCAGGACACGACCATAGACATGAGCTGAAAGAAACTGCCCCCTCTGCTGGTGAGATGCAGACACAATACCCAATGACCCCAGAAACACAAAGGGGAAATGCAGTCCACATTGCCTAGCTGGGAGAGAAAGGCACCATGGTGCCCTGCCAGTTTCCCTGGATCATGCATTCCTGCCAAGGAAGAAAACTGAGAGCTCTGATTCTCATGAGTCTGATTCCTCCAGAGAACCACCTGTGTACACTGTCTTGAACACGGAAGACAGAGACATATTCTATACCCTCCCGCTGGCACAGGCAAATCAGCCCATCTCTGCTTTTAAGTGGGCAGATCCAGAGAGGGGTTACCATTGGCAACTTACAAGAACCAGATTGCCCAAAGGATTTAAAAAAAAAAATCTCTCTGACCCTATTTGATGAAAGTCCAAATATTGCCCTCCAGTCCTCCCATCCGAGGTTTTCCAGGAAATTAGAATATAAAATGCTCACAAAGGGACTACTACAAGAGTTACACAGTCCTTGGGCTACAGAATATCCACTAAGAATTGTATGTATCTCAGGCTACCTATCTTGGCTACCAGCTGAGAGGAGGCAAAAGGAGCCAGACTCAGAGCAGGATTGCAGCCATCCTTCAAACACCAGTTCCAAAGATAAGAGACAGGTTCCTTGGTGCAGCTAGGCATAGCTGCCTCTGGATAGCTGTGTTTGCTGGGCAAGGAAGAAGGCTTACTAAGCCCCTGGTCTGGTTAAGACAGAAGATATTTCAGGCTATAAGAGGATTTCTGACTTCAGCTCCAGCCCTAGCAATTCCAGATGTCGCAAACCACTTTCATCCTTTTGTCCATGATAGAAAACACATAATAAAAGGGGCTTTAGAACAAATTGTGGCCCATAGACATGCTCTGTGATATACATATTCAAATGATTGGATCATATACCCACAAGATCTTTCACTTGTCCAAGAACTGTGGCAACTACTGTGACTCTAATGAACCAAAGAAAGAAACAAATTGAAGAAAAGAAAGCAAAAACAAAACAACAACAGCTACAAACAAAACAAAACAAAGACACAAACCACAAACTAACAAACAAAAAACCTTCATTCACTGAAGGATCAGGACCAAATACTCACAGCACTCCAGGACTGAGGTGAAGCCCTTCTCCAGGGAACACCAGAATGCTGGGTGTCTACTACCTGTGTGACTCTGTTACGGATCCTACTCCATGACTACACTCCAGTCCAGTTTAAGAAACACACCAGCCTCAATCCTGTTATCTTCTTACCTGCTGCTAGCTTTCTGGTGTTCAAGTATGACTGCTCAAAGCCCAGGTTTATAAGTAGGCACTTTAACCAAAACTATTTGGGCCCAAGCCAGGTTTCTCAGCCCAGAGGGCAGAGCTGAAGAATCTGACCCAGGCTCACAGGTGGGGAAAAGGAAAGTGCACCAGCAGACACAGGACACTGCCTATGCTCTTTTGAGCACACGTGCCCATGAGAGGTATGAGGGCTTCTCACCACTGGGGAATGGGACATTAAACAGAGGTCACCTTGCCTCCCCCAGAGGATTTTTGGCTTCCCCTACAAATTGCTAGCCTTCACTGCCAAGAACATCAGAAAAAAACTCCTCTGAGTCAAGTGGTAACCAGGCAGCTGACCTGAACTGCCTGACGAAAGCCCTCAGACCAGTGGGGCCTATTGATATGCTCAGGATATACATTGACCTGGCATTGCCTCAGAGAGATACTGTGGCACAACCAAGAAGAAACAGAGGATGTAAAAGAAAAAAATGGACATCTCAAGCCCTCAGTTAGATGCAGAGGGAGTGATTGTTTCCCCCAGAAACAGTTGGATACACTCTGCTAACTGACCTTTGCCAGGCTATTTATCTGGGGTCCACAAAACATTCTGAGTTGCTCAGACCAAGGTATGTTATACCCAGACTGAACAGCCTGACTTAGGATGCCTCAGTCAGATGCCTGGTTCATGCTCAAGTAAATACAAAACACAGAGCCCTTTCCTAGGAAGAGATCTCAAAAAGAGGCCAATGCTACTGTAAACACTGGAAACACTTACTTCACCAAGCTCTGGCCTGCCATGTCTACTAGGTATTACAGATTCCTTTTCGAGGGGGGTAGAAGCATAGTGTACCAGGACTGAAAGTGCTCAACTAACAGCTTAAAAAGTCCCTCCAGGAGCTGGTCCCTTGATTTGGACTCCCCCTACTGAAGGGTTCTGAAAATGGCCTGGCTTTCATAACCAAAACCTCACAGTTAATAGCTAAAGGTTTAGGCATAGATTAAACACTCCATTGTGCTTGTCGACCTCAGAGTTCTCCACTGGTATGAAAATAGCAAGACATTGAAAGAAACTCCAACAAATGTTCATTTGAGTGCAGCAAAAGGTGGGTAGACCTCCTTCATTTGTTTTGCTTTGGATACTCTGCACCCCGTTATAGAGAGATTTACCCCTTATGACATTATGTTTGAGATCTCCCCCACTGCTTCCCAGGCTCAGAGACCAGCAGTTGGTGCAACTGTCTAACCATCCCATTCTCAAGTGGCTAGAGACCCTCCAGGTTTCCATGAAGGCTATTCCTTGGACTATGGAAGACAACCAGCTGACTTTAGAGCCCACCTCAGTCTCTCCTTATTGTAACCTGGTGATACTGTCTGCTCAAGCAGGGGTCCACATGGGCAGTGGAGCAGACTGCAGAAGGATCCAATTGGTAATTCTCTCCAACCCTCCTGCTGCGAAGGTAGCTGATGCTACACTGTGGATCCACCACATCCAGATCCGGAGAGCACAAACCAGGGATGACGATTGTCAAATGGTCTCTTTCCAGACTATGAACCATCACATTGAATGCTTCTTCAGGCCCGAGGTTCTTCCATGTTTTACTCTTCCACCTCCTTATGAGCCTTTTGTTTGGGGTGGCAGAGACAGGAATGGTAGTAACTAATGTGACTATACACCAGCAACCTACATTCTTCCTGACTTGTGCTCATTGTTCCTTACATTAAATGTCTGATTGTACTTACTGAAAAAGGGTAAGATGTGGCAATTGATCTTTTGGGATAAAAATTCAGAGTCTGCCATTCAGTGCATGCCGTGTGGCTGGGCCTGCTAGTTGTTGAGGGCAAGGGAGTTTCCATTGCAAAATTTGGGGTTGTAAGACAGAGGCTTTCTAAAAACACATGGATGAATACACAGAAACATTCCTCTACCAAGGAATGTACAATAGGAAATATAACTGAAGGCCACAAAATTAAAATTCTGGAAATTCTCTAAGAAAGTATCTGGCCTTGCGAAAACAAGAGGAATGAAACTCTATGCCATAGGATTGTATCCTGGGGTAGAGTTTATCTTTCACTGCCAGAAGTCAGCCAGCGTTGCTGGTTATGCTTAGACACCCAGCCCTCATTCTATACACGGATAGGAAGTCTGCACACTGTCAGTCAGCCCATTGACAGACAAAACTCATTGTGACTGAGGGCAGCCAAAATTAACACTAGAGGTCTCGACCTAGGCACTTGCTTCTGTCTTCTGCAGGCAACTGAATACAGACACATACACATGAACAAATAAAACAAAATCTTGGAAAAAGAAAAACCATATCCAACACCTTCCGACTATGTTTATTTTTCTACAAAGTGTATACAATAACACATATAGAAGAAAAACCTAACAAAACCTGTAGAGATTGAGTGCTGACATTGTATACCAGGCACTAACCAAATATAGGCCTTGCTGAGGTTTGAAGTTAGCACTGCCTTTAAAGCATGCTTCCATTAGGACCCCTCACAGGCTTACAATTAAGAAAGTGAACATCCAGCACACAAGGCGATAGGAAGGAAGGAGATCTTCACAGTAATCTTCGGCCATGTCTGAGAAGAAAGTAAGGCCCTGTCCAAGGTCATGTACTCTCATCCATAAGCCTGGGCCACATGAGATATCTGCACACACAACTATGTCAGCCTTTACAGCACAGGGTAAGTTGGCTGCAGTTCTAGTTTCTCAGCTGGGGTGAGGTTTTATTCTGGGATGGGGGCTTTTACTCTCCTGTGTCCCAATAATCTCCCTGTTTTTCTTTCCAGCTAGCTGTCCAAGCTGGCATGAAGCTCACATTCTTCCGTTTTCGGTGCCACCATCTCTGTAGGGAGTTTCCTGACATCCAGGCTGTTTCCCAGAAGCTGAGCCTGTCTGCTTTCACTTTCAGTCTTGTGCTCATAATCACAACAGGTCCAGGTTGTCCTGAATTGGCACCTCAAAATCTTTCCTTACAAAAAGAGGTAGAGGAAAGCCTGTGTGTGTGTGTGTGTGTGTGTGTGTGTGTGTGTGTGTCTGTGTGTGTGTGTGTGTGTCTGTGTGTCTGTGTGTCTGTGTGTGTGTGTCTCTGTGTGTGTGTCTGTGTGTGTGTCTGTGTGTTTCTTTTAGCCTTTATTTGGAGACTATGTAGACTTCAAATTCAGGAAGAGTGAATGGACAGGCAAACATGCACAGAAAGTTTTCTATCATGTTGTGTTATGAAACAGACTTATCCGGAAACCCAACTTGAACTCCTAACTCTGGCCATGTTACTGTTTGTCAAAATCTCAGATGGAGCAGCTGACATCCTGACATCCTGGATACCTGGGCTTGATGAACTATTAAGAACACATCAGTGGCTAGAGGGATGGCTCAGTGGCTGAGGATAGGGCTGTCCGCTCTTACAAAGAACCAGAGTTTATATCTCAACAACCATGCAGGGCCACTCACAACTGTTTGCAACTCTGGCTCCAGTGGATTTGAAGCCCTATTCTGTCTTCTGCAGGAACCTGCATACAGACACATACACATGTCCAGGCTTTGTTTCACAGGCTACTTTACAAAGGGGTATCTTTCCTGCCTGGCAGAAGGATACTCTTCGTACTGTGACAACTGGGAAGTCTTCAGTTAAATTTCTCTTTGTGTTACTTCATATTTCTTCAGCAGGTTCCACATTCTCTCATAACAGATGACATGAGTCTGAGTCCTTCTTTAATCCCCTAGGCCTAAGCCTAATTGTATTAGAGAAATATGTGCCTTCCAGGTGAAATCACTCCATCACTTGTAAATTAGTAAGGAAAACTCTTTAGTAATGCACATTACTGGTTCTAGCTCCTGCACAAAAGCAATGAACAGAAACTTCTCTTGGCTTATATATTTTCATAGCCCTGAATTACACTGTGAGCAACTGAAAAAGTCTCAAGGACAGAAAATCTCAGGTTTACTTGTTTGGACAATTGGGGAGATTTGCAGTGCAACATACTGTCATAATTATCTAGCTTCCAGTAGTGGCAGCTAAGTGAGTCTCTTTTCTGTATAAAGTATCCAGCCCTGATTTTTTTTTAATAACACCAAACTGACAGAGGGTAAGCAAATTGTCTCAATTTCTGAAGCAAGTCCCAATGGTAATATCAAAGTGGTATTTCTCTCTATGCTCTTTCTTTCATACTTAATTGATCCTCTAAGAAGAGCTAATGGAGAGGGCAGAGAGAGATTTCCAGGGTTTATGCTGATCCCCTCATACTTTGGAATTGCTCCATTGAAGTGTGGAAGCCAGTGTCTCTAACTGAACAGTCTTTTCCTTTTCCTCATTCTCCAATGAGGTCTCTTGGATCTGAGCTTTTTTGGTGGTAGGTGTTTTATTACTATACCAGTAGTATTAGAGAAATTTGTGCCTTACAGGTGAAATCACTCCATCATTTGCAGATTAGTAAGGAAAACTCTTTAGTAATGCACATGACTGGTTCTAGCTCATGCACAAAAACAATGAACAGAAAGAGCTATTGGCTGTCAGCATCTTTATTTATCAATCAAAATAACTTCGGGGCAAGGTCACAGAGTCACTTGGGTCTATGTGTATGTGCAGACCTGGGACCTGCACTTAGCATTACATACAAGCAAAAGACCAAACCTCAGCAGAGAGGTAAGGAGATAAAAATCAGCCGTGGCAATGTATACTTCTAATCCCTTGACTTGTGACTGGCTTCCACACTTCAATGGAGCAATTCCAAAGTATGAGGGGATCAGCATAAACCCTGGAAATCTCTCTCTGCCCTCTCCATTAGCTCTTCTTAGAGGATCAATTAAGTATGAAAGAAAGAGCATAGAGAGAAATACCACTTTGATATTACCATTGGGACTTGCTTCAGAAATTGAGACAATTTGCTTACCCTCTGTCAGTTTGGTGTTATTAAAAAAAAATCAGGGCTGGATACTTTATACAGAAAAGAGACTCACTTAGCTGCCACTACTGGAAGCTAGATAATTATGACAGTATGTTGCACTGCAAATCTCCCCAATTGTCCAAACAAGTAAACCTGAGATTTTCTGTCCTTGAGACTTTTTCAGTTGCTCACAGTGTAATTCAGGGCTATGAAAATATATAAGCCAAGAGAAGTTTCTGTTCATTGCTTTTGTGCAGGAGCTAGAACCAGTAATGTGCATTACTAAAGAGTTTTCCTTACTAATTTACAAGTGATGGAGTGATTTCACCTGGAAGGCACATATTTCTCTAATACAATTAGGCTTAGGCCTAGGGGATTAAAGAAGGACTCAGACTCATGTCATCTGTTATGAGAGAATGTGGAACCTGCTGAAGAAATATGAAGTAACACAAAGAGAAATTTAACTGAAGACTTCCCAGTTGTCACAGTACGAAGAGTATCCTTCTGCCAGGCAGGAAAGATACCCCTTTGTAAAGTAGCCTGTGAAACAAAGCCTGGACATGTGTATGTGTCTGTATGCAGGTTCCTGCAGAAGACAGAATAGGGCTTCAAATCCACTGGAGCCAGAGTTGCAAACAGTTGTGAGTGGCCCTGCATGGTTGTTGAGATATAAACTCTGGTTCTTTGTAAGAGCGGACAGCCCTATCCTCAGCCACTGAGCCATCCCTCTAGCCACTGATGTGTTCTTAATAGTTCATCAAGCCCAGGTATCCAGGATGTCAGGATGTCAGCTGCTCCATCTGAGATTTTGACAAACAGTAACATGGCCAGAGTTAGGAGTTCAAGTTGGGTTTCCGGATAAGTCTGTTTCATAACACAACATGATAGAAAACTTTCTGTGCATGTTTGCCTGTCCATTCACTCTTCCTGAATTTGAAGTCTACATAGTCTCCAAATAAAGGCTAAAAGAAACACACAGACACACACACAGACACACACACAGAGACACACACACACAGACACACAGACACACAGACACACACACACACACACAGACACACACACACACACACACACACACACACACACACACACACACAGGCTTTCCTCTACCTCTTTTTGTAAGGAAAGATTTTGAGGTGCCAATTCAGGACAACCTGGACCTGTTGTGATTATGAGCACAAGACTGAAAGTGAAAGCAGACAGGCTCAGCTTCTGGGAAACAGCCTGGATGTCAGGAAACTCCCTACAGAGATGGTGGCACCGAAAACGGAAGAATGTGAGCTTCATGCCAGCTTGGACAGCTAGCTGGAAAGAAAAACAGGGAGATTATTGGGACACAGGAGAGTAAAAGCCCCCATCCCAGAATAAAACCTCACCCCAGCTGAGAAACTAGAACTGCAGCCAACTTACCCTGTGCTGTAAAGGCTGACATAGTTGTGTGTGCAGATATCTCATGTGGCCCAGGCTTATGGATGAGAGTACATGACCTTGGACAGGGCCTTACTTTCTTCTCAGACATGGCCGAAGATTACTGTGAAGATCTCCTTCCTTCCTATCGCCTTGTGTGCTGGATGTTCACTTTCTTAATTGTAAGCCTGTGAGGGGTCCTAATGGAAGCATGCTTTAAAGGCAGTGCTAACTTCAAACCTCAGCAAGGCCTATATTTGGTTAGTGCCTGGTATACAATGTCAGCACTCAATCTCTACAGGTTTTGTTAGGTTTTTCTTCTATATGTGTTATTGTATACACTTTGTAGAAAAATAAACATAGTCGGAAGGTGTTGGATATGGTTTTTCTTTTTCCAAGATTTTGTTTTATTTGTTCATGTGTATGTGTCTGTATTCAGTTGCCTGCAGAAGACAGAAGCAAGTGCCTAGGTCGAGACCTCTAGTGTTAATTTTGGCTGCCCTCAGTCACAATGAGTTTTGTCTGTCAATGGGCTGACTGACAGTGTGCAGACTTCCTATCCGTGTATAGAATGAGGGCTGGGTGTCTAAGCATAACCAGCAACGCTGGCTGACTTCTGGCAGTGAAAGATAAACTCTACCCCAGGATACAATCCTATGGCATAGAGTTTCATTCCTCTTGTTTTCGCAAGGCCAGATACTTTCTTAGAGAATTTCCAGAATTTTAATTTTGTGGCCTTCAGTTATATTTCCTATTGTACATTCCTTGGTAGAGGAATGTTTCTGTGTATTCATCCATGTGTTTTTAGAAAGCCTCTGTCTTACAACCCCAAATTTTGCAATGGAAACTCCCTTGCCCTCAACAACTAGCAGGCCCAGCCACACGGCATGCACTGAATGGCAGACTCTGAATTTTTATCCCAAAAGATCAATTGCCACATCTTACCCTTTTTCAGTAAGTACAATCAGACATTTAATGTAAGGAACAATGAGCACAAGTCAGGAAGAATGTAGGTTGCTGGTGTATAGTCACATTAGTTACTACCATTCCTGTCTCTGCCACCCCAAACAAAAGGCTCATAAGGAGGTGGAAGAGTAAAACATGGAAGAACCTCGGGCCTGAAGAAGCATTCAATGTGATGGTTCATAGTCTGGAAAGAGACCATTTGACAATCGTCATCCCTGGTTTGTGCTCTCCGGATCTGGATGTGGTGGATCCACAGTGTAGCATCAGCTACCTTCGCAGCAGGAGGGTTGGAGAGAATTACCAATTGGATCCTTCTGCAGTCTGCTCCACTGCCCATGTGGACCCCTGCTTGAGCAGACAGTATCACCAGGTTACAATAAGGAGAGACTGAGGTGGGCTCTAAAGTCAGCTGGTTGTCTTCCATAGTCCAAGGAATAGCCTTCATGGAAACCTGGAGGGTCTCTAGCCACTTGAGAATGGGATGGTTAGACAGTTGCACCAACTGCTGGTCTCTGAGCCTGGGAAGCAGTGGGGGAGATCTCAAACATAATGTCATAAGGGGTAAATCTCTCTATAACGGGGTGCAGAGTATCCAAAGCAAAACAAATGAAGGAGGTCTACCCACCTTTTGCTGCACTCAAATGAACATTTGTTGGAGTTTCTTTCAATGTCTTGCTATTTTCATACCAGTGGAGAACTCTGAGGTCGACAAGCACAATGGAGTGTTTAATCTATGCCTAAACCTTTAGCTATTAACTGTGAGGTTTTGGTTATGAAAGCCAGGCCATTTTCAGAACCCTTCAGTAGGGGGAGTCCAAATCAAGGGACCAGCTCCTGGAGGGACTTTTTAAGCTGTTAGTTGAGCACTTTCAGTCCTGGTACACTATGCTTCTACCCCCCTCGAAAAGGAATCTGTAATACCTAGTAGACATGGCAGGCCAGAGCTTGGTGAAGTAAGTGTTTCCAGTGTTTACAGTAGCATTGGCCTCTTTTTGAGATCTCTTCCTAGGAAAGGGCTCTGTGTTTTGTATTTACTTGAGCATGAACCAGGCATCTGACTGAGGCATCCTAAGTCAGGCTGTTCAGTCTGGGTATAACATACCTTGGTCTGAGCAACTCAGAATGTTTTGTGGACCCCAGATAAATAGCCTGGCAAAGGTCAGTTAGCAGAGTGTATCCAACTGTTTCTGGGGGAAACAATCACTCCCTCTGCATCTAACTGAGGGCTTGAGATGTCCATTTTTTTCTTTTACATCCTCTGTTTCTTCTTGGTTGTGCCACAGTATCTCTCTGAGGCAATGCCAGGTCAATGTATATCCTGAGCATATCAATAGGCCCCACTGGTCTGAGGGCTTTCGTCAGGCAGTTCAGGTCAGCTGCCTGGTTACCACTTGACTCAGAGGAGTTTTTTTCTGATGTTCTTGGCAGTGAAGGCTAGCAATTTGTAGGGGAAGCCAAAAATCCTCTGGGGGAGGCAAGGTGACCTCTGTTTAATGTCCCATTCCCCAGTGGTGAGAAGCCCTCATACCTCTCATGGGCACGTGTGCTCAAAAGAGCATAGGCAGTGTCCTGTGTCTGCTGGTGCACTTTCCTTTTCCCCACCTGTGAGCCTGGGTCAGATTCTTCAGCTCTGCCCTCTGGGCTGAGAAACCTGGCTTGGGCCCAAATAGTTTTGGTTAAAGTGCCTACTTATAAACCTGGGCTTTGAGCAGTCATACTTGAACACCAGAAAGCTAGCAGCAGGTAAGAAGATAACAGGATTGAGGCTGGTGTGTTTCTTAAACTGGACTGGAGTGTAGTCATGGAGTAGGATCCGTAACAGAGTCACACAGGTAGTAGACACCCAGCATTCTGGTGTTCCCTGGAGAAGGGCTTCACCTCAGTCCTGGAGTGCTGTGAGTATTTGGTCCTGATCCTTCAGTGAATGAAGGTTTTTTGTTTGTTAGTTTGTGGTTTGTGTCTTTGTTTTGTTTTGTTTGTAGCTGTTGTTGTTTTGTTTTTGCTTTCTTTTCTTCAATTTGTTTCTTTCTTTGGTTCATTAGAGTCACAGTAGTTGCCACAGTTCTTGGACAAGTGAAAGATCTTGTGGGTATATGATCCAATCATTTGAATATGTATATCACAGAGCATGTCTATGGGCCACAATTTGTTCTAAAGCCCCTTTTATTATGTGTTTTCTATCATGGACAAAAGGATGAAAGTGGTTTGCGACATCTGGAATTGCTAGGGCTGGAGCTGAAGTCAGAAATCCTCTTATAGCCTGAAATATCTTCTGTCTTAACCAGACCAGGGGCTTAGTAAGCCTTCTTCCTTGCCCAGCAAACACAGCTATCCAGAGGCAGCTATGCCTAGCTGCACCAAGGAACCTGTCTCTTATCTTTGGAACTGGTGTTTGAAGGATGGCTGCAATCCTGCTCTGAGTCTGGCTCCTTTTGCCTCCTCTCAGCTGGTAGCCAAGATAGGTAGCCTGAGATACATACAATTCTTAGTGGATATTCTGTAGCCCAAGGACTGTGTAACTCTTGTAGTAGTCCCTTTGTGAGCATTTTATATTCTAATTTCCTGGAAAACCTCGGATGGGAGGACTGGAGGGCAATATTTGGACTTTCATCAAATAGGGTCAGAGAGATTTTTTTTTTTAAATCCTTTGGGCAATCTGGTTCTTGTAAGTTGCCAATGGTAACCCCTCTCTGGATCTGCCCACTTAAAAGCAGAGATGGGCTGATTTGCCTGTGCCAGCGGGAGGGTATAGAATATGTCTCTGTCTTCCGTGTTCAAGACAGTGTACACAGGTGGTTCTCTGGAGGAATCAGACTCATGAGAATCAGAGCTCTCAGTTTTCTTCCTTGGCAGGAATGCATGATCCAGGGAAACTGGCAGGGCACCATGGTGCCTTTCTCTCCCAGCTAGGCAATGTGGACTGCATTTCCCCTTTGTGTTTCTGGGGTCATTGGGTATTGTGTCTGCATCTCACCAGCAGAGGGGGCAGTTTCTTTCAGCTCATGTCTATGGTCGTGTCCTGATCAGATCTCTGTTGTTCAAAACCTTTTGAGCTCCCTCCAGCAACTGGGACATAGTTTTGCCTTTATTGTTCTAATTTTTAATCATGATTTTTTCAAATATCTGAAGCCTACTGGGTGACAGCTGTCTTTAATTCTTCTAAAAAGAACATAATGAAAGGGTTGACATTTGTTTTTGTCAGTGTTATACAGACAGAAAAGTGCATCTTGTCCAGCCTGCAATGTCAGGCAGCTCTACCCTTGATCAGTCCCAGGCACTTTTTCTTTGCCCCCCCACAGAGCAGTGAATTTTGAATTTTCCAAATATAAGGAACATTGGTTGAGGAAAAAAAATGAGAAAAATAATGAAAGAAAACAGGGGAGTTGGACCTCTTTCCTCCTCCCTTTTTAACCTGGTGCTGCTTAGAGTAGGCAGGGAGCCTGGGGAACTATTTTTACCTTCTGGTGTGCATTCCACTTTTATGGCAGGGTGCCTGGGTAGGAGGCTCTACCTCAGGGTCCCTGCCAAGGGTAAAGCTACAAGACAAGCAAGAGCTCCAGAGTGGGGCTTTTGGGTTTTGTTTATTTCTTTCTCTGTGTAATTTGGAAGAGCCAAAAGATTCGCGTCCTCAATTGGAAGGGTCACAAGTCTTAATCCTTAGAATGGGGTCTTACACAAGTGAAAACCATTAGCCTGTACAGGGAAACAAGGACACAGGAAAACAGAAATGAGTGAGAAACAGGAGAACATTGTGATCTTTTAAAATGCTGTTTGATATCTACCTGAGAAGACTTCTTAGACATGGGTTAAGCCAATAGGAAGTCTTCATTAGCAGGTTACACATGACGTTTAGGATCCCAGTGTAGTTTGAGCCTGTCTTGGGGTGAACTTATAAACACAAACTCCATGTTCTGGTTTAACATGCTTCATTTAACAAGACCACAAAGCCAGGAACAGAAATACAGAAGCCAGAAAGCAACGTTAGTAGATTTAGGAGATTTCATATAGCTATGAACTTGGATGTGTTAGGTCTTTGTTTTTGTTTGGCTGTTAATACTGTCTCCCTGTTGCATTTTATGGCCTGAATTGTAGTTTCATCATCAATTCAGGAGCATAGCAGCATCAAGGCAGATGTGGGGCTGGAGGAGCTGTGAGTGTTTCCTCTTGTTCCTAAGGCAGCTAGCAGAAGACTTGTAGTGTGTAGTATCTTTCTTTCTTTCTTTTCTTTTTTTAAAGCATAGAATAGAGTTTATTCAGGGCATGGGGAGGGGAGTTAAGATGGTATTAGAGACAGAGAAGGGGAGAGAGAGACACAGGGAGAGAGAGAAAGAGAGAGAGAGAGAGAGAGAGAGAGAGAGAGAGAGAGAGAGAGAGA